>NC_059442.1:117016372-117023872 GCF_905237065.1 Salmo salar
CCGGTACAGAGTCAATGTGGGGACTATATACAGGGTACCGGTACAGAGTCAATGTGGAGGCTATATACAGGGGTACCGGTACAGAGTCAATGTGGAGGCTATATACAGGGACCGGTACAGAGTCAATGTGGAGGCTATATACAGGGGGGTACCGGTACAGAGTCAATGTGGAGGCTATATACAGGGGTACCGGTACAGAGTCAATGTGCTGGGGCACCGGTTAGTCGAGGTAATATGTGCATGAAGGTAGAGTTATTAAAGTGACAATGCATAGAAAATAACAAAGAGTAGCAGCGGCGTAAAAGAGGGGGTGGGGAAATGCAATAGTCTGGGTAGTCATTTGGTTAGCTGTTCAGGAGTCTTATGGCTTGGGGGTAGAAGCTGTTTAGAAGCCTCTTGGACCTAGACTTGGCGCTCCGGTACCGCTTGCCGTGCGGTAGCAGAGAGAACAGTGTATGACTTGGGTGACTGGAGTCTTTGACAATTTTTAGGGCCTTCCTCTGACACCACCTGGTATAGAGGTTCTGGATGGCAGGAAGCTTGGCCCCAGTGATGTACTGGGCAGTACGCATTACCCTCTGTAGTGCCTTGCGGTCGGAGGCCAAGCAGTTGCCATACCAGGCGGTGATGCAACCAGTCAGGATGCTCTCGATGGTGCAGCTGTAGAACCTTTTGAGGATCTGAGGACCCATGCCAAATATTCTGCTGATGGGGAAAAAGTGTTGTTGTGCCCTCTTCACGACTGTCTTGGTGTGTTTGGACCATTCTAATTTGTTGTTGATGTGGACACCAAGGAATTTGAAGCTCTCAACCTGCTCCACTACAGCCCTGTCAATGAGAATGGGGACGTGCTCGGTCCTCCTTTTCCTGTCGTCCACAATCATCTCCTTTTGTCTTGATCACGTTGAGGGAGAGGTTGTTGTCCTGGCACCACCACGACCAGGTCTCTATGGCTGTCTCGTTGTTGTCGGTGATCAGGCCTACCACTGTTGTGTCATCAGCAAATTTAATGATGGTGTTGGAGTCGTGCATGGCCGTGCAGTCATGAGTGAATAGGGAATACAGGAAAGGACTGAGCACGCACCCCTGAGGGGCTCCAGTGTTGAGGATGTGTTGTTATCTACCCTTACCACCTGGGAGCGGCCCGTCTGGAAGTCCAGGATCTAGTTGCAGAGGGAGGTGTTTAGTCTCAGCGTCCTTAGCTTATTGATGAGCTTTGAGGGTACTATGGTGTTGAACGCTGAGCTTTAGTCAATGAATAGCATTCTCACATATATATATATAGAGAGAGAAAAGAGAGAGAGAGAGAAAAGAGAGAGAGAGAGAGAGAGAGAGAGAGAGAGAGAGAGAGATAATCTGTCCTCCCTTCCCACTCTGACTCACCCCATTAACTCCCCCCTCTCTTTCCCCACTGCCTCATCATCCCCCAGGTATCTTTGGCCAATGAAATGATTTCTCAGTCTGTCTCTAAATAGCATGGTGTTGCCTGGGGGCAAGCCTACTCGAGAGACTTTTAAATTGAATCATTGTCTTAACCTGTTGGGTCTAGGGGCAGCATTTGCACGTCTGGATAAAAAAATGTACCGATTTAATCTGGTTACTAATCCTACCCAGTAACTAGAATATGCATATACTTATTATATATGGATAGAAAACACTCTAAAGTTTCCAAAACTGTTTGAATGGTGTCTGTGAGTATAACAGAACTCATTTGGCAGGCAAAACCCTGAGACATTTTCTGACAGGAAGTGGATACCTGATGTGTTGTATTGACTTTAAACCTATCCCATTGAAAAACACAGGGGTTTAGGAATATTTTGGCACTTCCTATTGCTTCCACTAGATGTCACCAGCCTTTACAAAGTGTTTTGAGTCTTCTGGAGGGAGATCTGACCGAACAAGAGCCATGGAACGGTGATGTCCCATTAGACACCTGGCGCGCTACTTCATGTTGGGTACCCTCGTTCCAATACGTTATAAAAGACTATGCATTCGTCCACCTTGAATATTATTCATGTTCTGGTTAAAAAGGCCCTAATGATTTATGCTATACAACGTTTGACATGTTTGAACGAACGGAAATATATTTTTTCCCCTCGTTCATGACGAGAAGTCCGGCTGGCTTACATCATGTGCTAACGAGACGGAGATTTTGGACATAAATGATGAGCTTTTTTGAACAAAACTACATTCGTTATGGACCTGTGATACCTGGAAGTGACATCTGATGAAGAGAATCAAAGGTAATGGATTATTTACATAGTATTTTCGATTTTAGATCTCCCCAACATGATGTCTAGTCTGTATCGCAACGCGTATTTTCTGGGCACAGTGCTCAGATTATTGCAAAGTGTGATTTCCCAGTAAGGTTATTTTTAAATCTGGCAAGTTGATTGCGTTCAAAAGATGTAAATCTATAATTCTTTAAATGACAATATAATATTTTACCAATGTTTTCTAATTTTAATTATTTAATTTGTAACGCTGACTTGACTGCCGGTTATTGGAGGGAAACGATTTCCTCAACATCAATGCCATAGTAAAACGCTGTTTTTGGATATAAATATCAACTTGATAGAACTAAAAATGCATGCATTGTCTAACATAATGTCCTAGGAGTGTCATCTGATGGAGATTGTAAAAGGTTAGTGTATCATTTTAGCTGGTTTTATGGTTTTGGTGACCCTGTCTTTGACTTGACAAAACATTACACACAACTCTTGTAAATGTACTGTCCTAACATACTCTAAATTTATGCTTTCGCCAGTAAAACCTTTTTGAAATCGTAAAACGTGGTTAGATTAAGGAGATGTTTATCTTTCAAATGGTGTAACATAGTTGTATTTTTGAAAAATTTGAATTTTGACATTTATTTGGATTCAAATTTGCCGCTCTTGAAATGCACCTGCTGTTGATGGAGTGCACCACGGGTGGCACGCTAAGCGTCCACCTAGCCCCAAGAGGTTAACTTATGACACACCTCCAGCACAGTTAGCATCTAAACTACACCCATCCTCCATCATGCTCACCTACTGATATGAATGGAAGAATTTCATGACTGTGGTGTGAAAAGGGTTTGAACCGATGGGGAAATCATTGTTGCAGAGTGAGAGAACGTTCACTGACGTGTAATCCTGGCTTCCCTGGAGCACTGCTTCCCTCAGCAGCAGCCCAGCCCTTAATCAGCTGTGGTGGATTAACACACACACACACACACACACACACACACACACACACACACACACACACACACACACACACACACACACACACACACACACACACACACGCCCAAGTGCACACGTACCCGCACATGCACACACACACACACACATGGGGAGTAAAAATGTATTCCCATTCAAAATCTAATTTTCCCAAACCCTTAACCTTGGGCCTAACCACAAACCTAAACCTAATGCATACCCCTAACCCCTAACTTAACCCTAAACCTAAGATAGCATTTTAACAAATTTAGGAACTGACTTTAAAAATATATTTAAAAAAGATACAATGTCAGGACATTCTGGTGACTTGTCAGGACCTCAATGTCCTGCCAAGTCACCTCAATGTCCTGACAAGTCACCTCAATGTCCTGACAAGTCACCAGAATGTCCTGACAAGTCACCACAATGTCCTGACAAGTCACCAGAATGTCCTGACAAGTCACCAGAATGTCCTGACAAGTCACCAGAATGTCCTGACAAGTCACCAGAATGTCCTGACAAGTCACCACAATGTCCTGACAAGTCACCAGAATGTCCTGACAAGTCACGTGAATGTCCTGACAAGTCACCTCAATGTCCTGACAAGTCACCAGAATGTCCTGACAAGTCACCAGAATGTCCTGACAAGACACCAGAATGTCCTGACAAGTCACCTCAATGTCCTGACAAGTCACCAGAATGTCCTGACAAGACACCAGAATGTCCTGACAAGTCACCTCAATGTCCTGACAAGACAGCGCGGGTTTTCCAAAGCAAATAAAAAGCTAAGAAATGTAAAAGAAAACTAAACTGTAACCAGCAGCATGAGCCAATGACCTCATTGGTTAATAAAGTAGACCATTGTTCTCAGCAGCATCAGGCCTACAGGGGGTCCGATATCATCACGTTAACCTGTTGGGTCTAGGGGCAGCATTTGCCGTCTGGATAAAAAAATGTACCCGATTTAATCTGGTTACTAATCCTACCCAGTAACTAGAATATGCATATACTTATTATATAGGATAGAAAACACTCTAAAGTTTCCAAAACTGTTTGAATGGTGTCTGTGAGTATAACAGAACTCATTTGGCAGGCAAAACCCTGAGACATTTTCTGACAGGAAGTGGATACCTGATGTGTTGTATTGACTTTAAACCTCTCCCATTGAAAAACACAGGGGTTTAGGAATATTTTGGCACTTCCTATTGCTTCCACTAGATGTCACCAGCCTTTACAAAGTGTTTTGAGTCTTCTGGAGGAGATCTGACCGAACAAGAGCCATGGACGGTGATGTCCCATTAGACACCTGGCGCGCTACTTCATGTTGGGTACCCTCGTTCCAATACGTTATAAAAGGCTATGCATTCGTCCACCTTGAATATTATTCATGTTCTGGTTAAAAAGGCCCTAATGATTTATGCTATCAACGTTTGACATGTTTGAACGAACGGAAATATATTTTTCCCCTCGTTCACGACGAGAAGTCCGGCTGGCTTACATCATGTGCTAACGAGACGGAGATTTTTGGACATAAATGATGAGCTTTTTTGAACAAAACTACATTCGTTATGGACCTGTGATACCTGGAAGTGACATCTGATGAAGAGAATCAAAGGTAATGGATTATTTACATAGTATTTTCGATTTTAGATCTCCCCAACATGACGTCTAGTCTGTATCGCAACGCGTATTTTTCTGGGCACAGTGCTCAGATTATTGCAAAGTGTGATTTCCCAGTAAGGTTATTTTTAAATCTGGCAAGTTGATTGCGTTCAAAAGATGTAAATCTATAATTCTTTAAATGACAATATAATATTTTACCAATGTTTTCTAATTTTAATTATTTAATTTGTGACGCTGACTTGACTGCCGGTTATTGGGGGAAACGATTTCCTCAACATCAATGCCATAGTAAACGCTGTTTTTGTATATAAATATGAACTTGATAGAACTAAAAATGCATGCATTGTCTAACATAATGTCCTAGGAGTGTCATCTGATGGAGATTGTAAAAGGTTAGTGTATCATTTTAGCTGGTTTTATGGTTTTGGTGACCCTGTCTTTGACTTGACAAAACATTACACACAACTCTTGTAAATGTACTGTCCTAACACACTCTAAATTTATGCTTTCGCCGTAAAACCTTTTTGAAATCGTAAAACGTGGTTAGATTAAGGAGATGTTTATCTTTCAAATGGTGTAACATAGTTGTATTTTTGAAAAATTTGAATTTTGACATTTATTTGGATTCAAATTTGCCGCTCTTGAAATGCACCTGCTGTTGATGGAGTGCACCACAGGTGGCACGCTAGCGTCCCACCCTAGCCCCAAGAGGTTAAGCCACTTAGCACAATGCTAACCGTAATATAACATACTCAAATAGCAAGCACTATTCCACTGAAATAGACCAAGGAGGAAAAGCACATCTAAGTAAACCTAATTAACCTCTATGGGCTAGGTGGGACGCTAGCGTGCCACCCGTGGTGCACTCCATCAACAGCAGGTGCATTTCAAGAGCGGCAAATTTGAATCCAAATAAATGTCAAAATTCAAATTTTTCAAACATACAACTATTTTACACCCTTTGAAAGATAAACATCTCCTTAATCTAACCACGTTTACGATTTCAAAAAGGTTTTTACGGCAGCATAAATTTAGAGTATGTTAGGACAGTACATTTACAAGAGTTGTGTGTAATGTTTTGTCAAGTCAAAGACAGGGTCACCAAAAACCATAAAACCAGCTAAAATGATGCACTAACCTTTTACAATCCCATCAGATGACACTCCTAGGACATTATGTTAGACAATGCATGCATTTTAGTTCTATCGAGTTCATATTTATATCCAAAAAAACAGCGTTTTACTATGGCATTGATGTTGAGGAAATCGTTTCCCCAATAACCGGCAGTCAAGTCAGCGTCACAAATTAAATAATTAAAATTAGAAAACATTGGTAAAATATTATATTGTCATTTAAAGAATTATAGATTTACATCTCTTGAACGCAATCAACTGCCAGATTTAAAAATAACCTTACTGGGAAATCACACTTTGCAATAATCTGAGCACTGCGCCCAGAAAAAATACGCCGTTGCGATACAGACTAGACGTCATGTTGGGGAGATCTAAAATCGAAAATACTATGTAAATAATCCATTACCTTGATTCTCTTCATCAGATGTCACTTCCAGGTATCACAGGTCCATAACGAATGTAGTTTTGTTCAAAAAAGCTCACCATTTATGTCCAAAAATCTCCGTCTTGTTAGCACATGATCTAAGCCCGCCGGACTTCCGGTCATGAACGAGGGGAAAATATATTTACGTTCGTTCAAACATGTCAAACGTTGTATAGCATAAATCATTGGGCCTTTTAACCAGAACATGAATAATATTCAAGGTGGACGAATGCATACTCTTTATAACGTATTGAAACGTAGGGGTACCCAACATGAACTCGTGCGCCAGGTGTCTAATGGGACATCATCGTTCCATGGCTCTTGTTCGGTCAGATCTCCCTCCAGAAGACTCAAAACACTTTGTAAAGGCTGGTGACATCTAGTGGAAGCAATAGGAAGTGCCAAAATATTCCTCAGCCCTGTGTTTTTCAATGGGATAGGTTTAAAGTCAATACAACACATCAGGTATCCACTTCCTGTCAGAAAATGTCTCAGGGTTTTGCCTGCCAAATGAGTTCTGTTATACTCACAGACACCATTCAAACAGTTTTAGAAACTTTAGAGTGTTTTCTATCCATATATATAAGTATATGCATATTCTAGTTACTGGATAGGATTAGTAACCAGATTAAATCGGGTAAAAAATTTTATCCAGACGTGCAAATGCTGCCCCTAGCCCCAACAGATTAACACACTGTCATCAACTGACAGGTTTTTTTTTTAAGCAAATTATGAAAAAGTACCCGGCACTATGAGCAAAAAACAAATTCCCCTTCTTTGGTTAGTGAAGAAGAACCATTTATTCTCTTTCTGCTGATAACCACATCGTCCGTTAGAATCTCCATACTCTCCCCAACAGCCGGTTGTCGATTTGACATGTTCTGCCCTTTGTTCTGGTTAATTGGAAGAAGGAGGCTCTAATGACTCTCAGAAAACTCTCCGAAAATTGCTTGTTATTTTCAGAATTTCGGGGGGGGGGGGTGTGAGCTGAGAAAGCGCCCCCCTTTTGTCATTTCCTTCCCAAGTCATCTCTTGCTGCTGATCCGGAGTTACAGAACACATAAGGAAGACATAGGGGGCTTTAGGCAAAGACGGCTAGTATTTCTGTAGTGATGTA
>NC_059442.1:117073872-117326372 GCF_905237065.1 Salmo salar
GCGCGTCTATATGTGTGTGTGTGTGTGCGTGCGTGTGTGTGTGTGTCTATGTGTGAGTGTGTGTGTGTGTGTCTATGTCTGAGTGTGTGTGTGTGTCTGTGTGTGTGTGTGTTTGTGTGTGTGTTTGTGTGTGTGTGTGTGTGTGTGTCTATGTGTGTGTGTGTGTTTATGTGTGTCTGTCTATCTGTGTGTGTGTGTGTGTGTGTGTGCGTCTATGTGTGTGTGTGTATATGTGTGTTTGTGTGTGTGTGTCTTTGCTGTGCTGCCAGCGTGCAAAGTGGAATTCTCTTTTCCAGTTTTCATACCATTAGCTTCATGGTGGCTCCACTAACCAGAGCCAGGTGTCTGCCCATATTTCAGCATTGGACCCAGAACGAGACTGTTACTGTAAGTAGAACAATCTGGGATGGTTCTGCTTCATAATGGTATGAATGTTCATTTAGACAGGATCTCTGGAGATATTTACATATATATATATTGTATAATACATTTGAAATCTACTGATATGGGTCTTATTATATTGCTGTTACCTCGTGGATTAGCTACTGGAATAGGATCACAATTTGACCTATATTGTCATGGCAAAAAAAAAATAATAATCCTGCAGCAACAGGATTTGACCATTTAGTCCATCATGTTGCTTGATCGGTGGTTAGGCTTTTAGCTGGACAAAACTAGGCTACATGAAAAGTGCAACACTGTTAATATAACTGTGTGTTATTTTGGGGTTTTCAGTGAATTTATGTAAATCACAAATCTCATCTGCATTTCCTCCGTTGCAGGAAAATTCTCAGCAACAAAAGACTAATCGAAGTATGATCCTACATCTGTACTGTAAAGTTGTCACCTGTAGTTAAATTCACTTAAGCAATGTATGGTGTCCGTATTAGGAAAAGGCACCAACTCCTAGTGACTCTGACACAGCTTCCGTGGACGTTCGCTTCCTAATATGGACACCTTGTACGTCAGTCCAGCATGGAACAGTTTGGCTTTGAACACTTTAAACTAATTCCCTTCTTTCACTTTCTCTTTCCTCCCATGTTTTTAGGAGCGACTGGGTGACGTCATATAAGGTCCTTGTGAGCAACGACAGTCACACCTGGGTCACTCTGAAGAACGGATCACAAGACCTGGTGAGTAGCTAGCTGAGATCATGATCAATAGATATGATTGGGGTGGAGATCAATAGATATGATTGGGGTGGTGATCAATAGACATGATTGGTCGTGGAGATCAATAGACATGATTGGGATGGAGATCAATAGATATGATTGGGATGGAGATCAATAGATATGATTAGGGTGGAGATCAATAGATATGATTGGAATGGAGATCAATAGACATGATTTGGGTGGAGATCAATATATATGATTGGGGTGGAGATCAATAGATATGATTGGGGTGGAGATCAATAGACATGATTGGGGTGGAGATCAATAGACATGATTGGGGTGGAGATCAATATATATGATTGGGGTGTAGATCAATATATATGATTGGGATGGATATCAATAGACATGATTGGGGTGGAGATCAATAGATATGATTGGGTTGGAGATCAATAGATACGATTGGGGTAGAGATCAATACATATGATTGGGGTGGAGATCAATATATATGATTGGGGTGGAGGTCAATAGATATGATTGGGTTGGAGAACAATAGATATGATTGGGGTGGAGATCAATAGATATGATTGGGGTGGAGATCAATAGATATGCTTGGGGTGGAGATCAATAGATACGATTGGGGTGGAGATCAATATATATGATTGGGGTGGAGATCAATAGATACGATTGGGGTGGAGGTCAATAGATATGATTGGGGTGGAGACCAATAGATATGATTGGGGTGGAGATCAATAGATATGATTGGGGTGGAGATCAATAGATATGATTGGGGTGGAGATCAATAGATATGATTGGGGTGGAGGTCAATAGATATGATTGGGGTGGAGATCAATAGATATGATTGGGGTGGAGATCAATAGATATGATTGGGGTGGAGATCAATAGATATGATTGGGGTGGAGATCAATAGATATGATTGGGGTGGAGATCAATAGATACGATTGGGGTGGAGATCAATAGATACGATTGGGGTGGAGATCAATAGATATGATTGGGGTGGTGGGGTGGAGATCAATAGATATGATTGGGGTGGAGATCAATAGATATGATTGGGGTGGAGATCAATAGATATGATTGGGGTGGAGATCAATAGATATGATTGGGATGGAGATCAATAGATATGATAGGGGTGGAGATCAATAGATATGATTGGGGTGGAGATCTATAGACATGATTGGGGTGGAGATCAATAGATATGATTGGGGTGGAGATCAATGAGGCATGGTTGATACAGCAGTTTTTGAATGCTCAATTGTTCTCGCTTATTCACTGTATTAGTCAGTCCGTAGATGTACTGTATTACCACGGTCTGTCGATGTACTGTACCATATGTCAACTACCAATCCCTAGTCGCTTATTCACTGTGTTGTTAATCGTCTGCTTGTCTCAGTAGATCTTCATTGGTAACAAGGAGAAAGAGATCCCTGTGTTGAACATGTTTCCTGTGGCTGTAGTGGCTCGTTACATCAGAGTCAATCCTCGTTCCTGGTTCAACCGTGGCAGCATCTGTATGAGAGTGGAGATCCTGGGATGTCCCATGCCAGGTAACTGCTATGTGTGTTTACTGTGTGATTCTACCAGGTAACTGCTATGTGTGTTTACTGTGTGATTCTACCAGGTAACTGCTCTGTGTACCGTGTGATTCTGTGCCGTTAGATTCCTGTTTGTGGCCCACCTGTTAGCTTGCAATTATCCTTCGAACCTCTCATCAACGAGTTGTTTTTCTCCCCACAGGACTTCCCACTGACTGGATGTTGTTTGTTTGTAGCACCATTCTCTGTAAATCCTAGACACCGTCATGCGTTTAAAATCCCAGGAGGCCGAGCGTTTCTGAGATAATGGAACCGGCGCGCCTGGCACCGACGATCAGTCGCTTCGGTCACTCGTTTTGCCCGTTCTAACATTCAATCAAACAGTAACTGAATGCCTTGATGCCTGTCTGCCTGATTTATATAGCAAGCCGTAGCCACATGACTCACTGTCTGTAGGAGCGAACCCTTTTGGTGAACAGGGTGGTGTACCTAATAAACTGGCCGGTGGCCCTCAGTGTATTAAGGTGAATGGCAGTAGAAGACAAGGGTGTGGTGTACCTAATAAACTGGCCAATTGGCCTCAGTGTATTAAATGGCAGTAGAAGACAAGGGTGTGGTGTATGGGTAGCATGTAGGAGTCTGAATCAAGTTGTAGAAACATCTCAAGGATGATCAATGGAAACAGGATGCACCTGAGCTCAATTTCGAATCTCATAGCAAAGGGTCTGAATACTTAAGTAAATAAGGTATTTCTGTTTTTTATTTTTAATACATTTGCTAAAATTTCTAAAAACTTGTTTTCACTTTGTCATTATGGGGTATTGTCTGTAGATTAATGAGGAACAATTTTAATGTAATCCATTTTAGAATAAGGCTTTAAAGTAACAAAATGTGTAAAAAGTGAAAGGGGTTTGAAATACTTTCCAAAGGCACTATATACCTAAAAACCTAAGATAGTAAAGTTAAAACACTTGAGAGCTCTCAACAAGTTTTTACAAACAATAAAAAACCT
The DNA here is from genome assembly GCF_905237065.1 of Salmo salar. Lineage (NCBI taxonomy): Eukaryota > Metazoa > Chordata > Actinopteri > Salmoniformes > Salmonidae > Salmo > Salmo salar. Next base: position 117,077,547 of record NC_059442.1, read on the forward strand.
TTGGGGGCACCCCGAAAATAATATTAAAAAGTAATGCTGGTAAAAGTCTGTCATTCTGCCCCTGAATAAGGCAGTTAACCCACTGTTCCCTGGTAGGCCGTCATTGAAAATAAGAATTTGTTCTTAACTGACTTGCATAGTGAAGTAAAATTAAATGTATTTGATACCATTCCACTAATTCCGCTCCAGTCATTTCCACATGCCTGTCCTCCCCAATTAAGGTGACACCAACCTCCAGTTTGTAGTATTGTGATTGTCACAGACTGAGCATTATCAGACCTATCTAGCTCTTCAGTTGACACATATACTGTAGTCGATATAGTGATACGTTCAATGACTTGATATGGGATGTGTTTGTTGTCAGACTCTCAGAACTATTACCACAGATGGAATGAGATCACAACAACAGACAACCTGGACTTCAAACACCACAGCTACAAAGAGATGAGACATGTAAGTAGAGTAATGCTGGGCAGACACTACACTACACCACAGAGTAATGCTGGGCAGACACTACACTACACCACAGAGTAATGCTGGGCAGACACTACACTATACTACACCACAGAGTAATGCTGGGCAGACACTACACTATACTACACCACAGAGTAATGCTGGGCAGACACTACACTACACCACAGAGTAATGCTGGGCAGACACTGCACTACACCACAGAGTAATGCTGGGCAGACACTACACTACACTACAGAGTAATGCTGAGCAGACACTACACTACACTACACCACAGAGTAATGCTGGGCAGACACTACACTACACCACAGAGTAATGCTGGGCAGACACTGCACTACACCACAGAGTAATGCTGGGCAGACACTACACTACACCACAGAGTAATGCTGGGCAGACACTGCACTACACCACAGATTAATGCTGGGCAGACACTGCACTACACCACAGATTAATGCTGGGCAGACACTACACTACACCACAGAGTAATGCTGGTCAGACACTACAAGTGAAATTGAAGAACCCAGTCTATGCTCTGGAGAGAGGCAATTTAAACCAATAAACAGTTAAATGGTACCAATGTACTTTATTAGAGTCTTATTATGTAAATGAAACATTTGGTAATACGTTATATGATAAAAAAATATATATATTACATTATCACAGTTTAATGCTGTTGTAGCTCATGGGGATGTGTGAAATTAACTCCTCAGCCTTTAGTGTCCCCCAGCGAATAGTTAGCCTTTAGCTTGGGGCCCGACTGGTGAGAAGTTTCAGGAAGACAGTCACGTGTGCCAGCAAGGCAGAGTTGGCCCCAGGAATGGGCAGAATCGAAAGGAAAGTGGTAGCCGCTGAGTAAGCAACTTGACATCATATCTGAAATCAATTTCACCATGTGGAAGGCTCTGGGACGCTTGATCCCTACTGACTCTACAGTTGATGAAGGTAGTTAATGAAGTGTTCCCTACTGGCTCTACAGCTGATGAAGGTGGTTAATGAGGTGTTCCCTACTGGCTCTACAGCTGATGAAGGTAGCTAATGAGGTGTTCTCTACTGGCTCTACAGCTGATGAAGGTAGTTAATGAGGTGTTCCCTACTGGCTCTACAGCTGATGAAGGTGGTGTAATGAGGTGTTCCCTACTGGCTCTCCAGCTGATGAAGGTGGTGTAATGAGGTGGTCCCTACTGGCTCTACAGCTGATGAAGGTAGTTAATGAGGTGTTCTCTACTGGCTCTACAGCTGATGAAGGTAGTTAATGAGGTGTTCCCTACTGGCTCTACAGCTGATGAAGGTAGTTAATGAGGTGTTCCCTACTGGCTGTACAGTTGATGAAGGTAGTTAATGAGGTGTTCTCTACTGGCCCTACAGCTGATGAAGGTAGTTAATGAGGTGTTCCCTACTGGCTCTACAGCTGATGAAGGTAGCTAATGAGGTGTTCCCTACTGGCTCTGCAGCTGATGAAGGTAGTTCATGAGGTGTTCCCTACCGGCTCTACAGCTGATGAAGGTGGTGTAATGAGGTGTTGTCTAATGGCTCTACAGCTGATGAAGGTGGTGTAATGAGGTGTTCTCTACTGGCTCTACAGCTGATGAAGGTAGTTAATGAGGTGTTCCCTACTAGCTCTACAGCTGATGAAGGTAGTTAATGAGGTGTTCCCTACTGGCTCTACAGCTGATGAAGGTAGTTAATGAGGTGATCCCTACTGGCTCTACAGCTGATGAAGGTGGTGTAATGAGGTGTTCCCTACTGGCTCTCCAGCTGATGAAGGTGGTGTAATGAGGTGGTCCCTACTGGCTCTACAGCTGATGAAGGTAGTTAATGAGGTGTTCTCTACTGGCTCTACAGCTGATGAAGGTAGTTAATGAGGTGTTCCCTACTGGCTGTACAGTTGATGAAGGTAGTTAATGAGGTGTTCTCTACTGGCCCTACAGCTGATGAAGGTAGTTAATGAGGTGTTCCCTACTGGCTCTACAGCTGATGAAGGTAGCTAATGAGGTGATCCCTACTGGCTCTACAGCTGATGAAGGTAGTTAATGAGGTGTTCTCTACTGGCTCTACAGCTGATGAAGGTGGTTAATGAGGTGTTCTCTACTGGCTCTACAGCTGATGAAGGTAGCTAATGAGGTGTTCCCTACTGGCTCTGCAGCTGATGAAGGTAGTTCATGAGGTGTTCCCTACCGGCTCTACAGCTGATGAAGGTGGTGTAATGAGGTGTTCTCTACTGGCTCTACAGCTGATGAAGGTAGTTAATGGGGTGTTCCCTACTGGCTCTACAGCTGATAAAGGTAGTTAATGAGGTGATCCCTACTGGCTCTACAGCTGATGAAGGTAGTTAATGAGGTGTTCTCTATTGGCTCTACAGCTGATGAAGGTAGTTAATGAGGTGTTCCATACTGGCTCTACAGCTGATGAAGGTGGTGTAATGAGGTGTTCCCTACTGGCTCTACAGCTGATGAAGGTGGTGTAATGAGGTGTTCCCTACTGGCTCTACAGCTGATGAAGGTGGTGTAATGAGGTGTTCCCTACTGGCTCTACAGCTGATGAAGGTGGTGTAATGAGGTGTTCACTACTGGCTCTAAAGCTGATGAAGGTAGTTAATGAGGTGTTCTCTACTGGCTCTACAGCTGATGAAGGTGGTGCAATGAGGTGTTCTCTACTGGCTCTACAGCTGATGAAGGTTGTTAATGAGGTGTTCTCTACTGGCTCTACAGCTGATGAAGGTAGTTACTGAGGTGTTCCCTACTGGCTCTACAGCTGATGAAGGTAGTTAATGAGGTGTTCTCTACTGGCTCTACAGCTGATGAAGTTAGTTAATGAGGTGTTCTCTACTGGTTCTACAGCTGATGAAGGTGGTGAAATGAGGTGATCCCTACTGGCTCTACAGCTGATGAAGGTAGTTAATGAGGTGTTCCCTACTGGCTCTACAGCTGATGAAGGTAGTTAATGAGGTGTTCTCTACTGGCTCAACAGCTGATGAAGGTCGTTAATGAGGTGTTCCCTACTGGCTCTACAGCTGATGAAGGTAGCTAATGAGGTGTTCCCTACTGGCTCTACAGCTGATGAAGGTAGTTCATGAGGTGTTCTCTACTGGCTCTACAGCTGATGAAGGTGGTGTAATGAGGTGTTCTCTACTGGCTCTACAGCTGATGAAGGTAGTTAATGGGGTGTTCTCTACTGGCTCTACAGCTGATGAAGGTGGTGTAATGAGGTGTTCTCTACTGGCTCTACAGCTGATGAAGGTAGTTAATGAGGTGTTCTCTACTGGCTCTACAGCTGATGAAGGTAGTTAATGAGGTGTTCTCTACTGTCTCTACAGCTGATGAAGGTAGTTAATGAGGTATTCTCTATTGGCTCTACAGCTGATGAAGGTAGTTAATGAGGTGTTCTCTACTGGCTCTACAGCAGATGAAGGTAGTTAATGAGGTGTTCCATACTGGCTCTAAAGCTGATGAAGGTGGTGTAATGAGGTGTTCCCTACTGGCTCTACAGCTGATGAAGGTGGTGTAATGAGGTGTTCCCTACTGGCTCTACAGCTGATGAAGGTAGTTAATGAGGTGTTCTCTACTGACTCTACAGCTGATGAAGGTAGTTAATGAGGTGTTCCATACTGGCTCTACAGCTGATGAAGGTTGTGTAATGAGGTGTTCCCTACTGGATCTACAGCTGATGAAGGTGGTGTAATGAGGTGTTCTCTACTGGCTCTTCAGCTGATGAAGGTGGTGTAATGAGGTGTTCCCTACTGGCTCTACAGCTGATGAAGGTGGTGTAATGAGGTGTTCCCTACTGGCTCTACAGCTGATGAAGGTAGTTAATGAGGTGTTCCCTACTGGCTCTACAGCTGATGAAGATAGTTAATGAGGTGTTCCCTATTGGCTCTACACCTGATGAAGGTGGTGTAATGAGGTGTTCCCTACTGGCTCTACAGCTGATGAAGGTGGTGTAATGAGGTGTTCCCTACTGGCTCTACAGCTGATGAAGGTAGTTAATGAGGTGTTCCCTACTGGCTTTACAGCTGATGAAGGTGGTGTAATGAGGTGTCTCTACTGGCTCTACAGCTGATGAAGGTGGTGTAATGAGGTGTTCCCTACTGGCTCTACAGCTGATGAAGGTAGTTAATGAGGTGTTCCCTACTGGCTCTACAGCTGATGAAGATAGTTAATGAGGTGTTCCCTATTGGCTCTACAGCTGATGAAGGTGGTGTAATGAGGTGTTCCCTACTGGCTCTACAGCTGATGAAGGTGGTGTAATGAGGTGTTCCCTACTGGCTCTACAGCTGATGAAGGTAGTTAATGAGGTGTTCCCTACTGGCTTTACAGCTGATGAAGGTGGTGTAATGAGGTGTCTCTACTGGCTCTACAGCTGATGAAGGTGGTGTAATGAGGTGTTCCCTACTGGCTCTACAGCTGATGAAGGTAGTTAATGAGGTGTTCCCTACTGGCTCTACAGCTGATGAAGGTGGTGTAATGAGGTGTTCTCTACTGGCTCTACAGCTGATGAAGTTTGTGTAATGAGGTGATCCCTACTGGCTCTACAGCTGATGAAGGTGGTGTAATGAGGTGATCCCTACTGTCTCTACAGCTGATGAAGGTAGTTAATGAGGTGTTCCCTACTGTCTCTACAGCTGATGAAGGTAGTTAATGAGGTGTTCTCTACTGGCTCTACAGCTGATGAAGGTAGTTAATGAGGTGTTCCATACTGGCTCTACAGCTGATGAAGGTGGTGTAATGAGGTGTTCCCTACTGGCTCTACAGCTGATGAAGGTGGTGTAATGAGGTGTTCCCTACTGGCTCTACAGCTGATGAAGGTGGTGTAATGAGGTGTTCCCTACTGGCTCTACAGCTGATGAAGGTGGTGTAATGAGGTGTTCCCTACTGGCTCTACAGCTGATGAAGGTGGTGTAATGAGGTGTTCACTACTGGCTCTAAAGCTGATGAAGGTAGTTAATGAGGTGTTCTCTACTGGCTCTACAGCTGATGAAGGTGGTGCAATGAGGTGTTCTCTACTGGCTCTACAGCTGATGAAGGTTGTTAATGAGGTGTTCTCTACTGGCTCTACAGCTGATGAAGGTAGTTACTGAGGTGTTCCCTACTGGCTCTACAGCTGATGAAGGTAGTTAATGAGGTGTTCTCTACTGGCTCTACAGCTGATGAAGTTAGTTAATGAGGTGTTCTCTACTGGTTCTACAGCTGATGAAGGTGGTGAAATTAGGTGATCCCTACTGGCTCTACAGCTGATGAAGGTAGTTAATGAGGTGTTCCCTACTGGCTCTACAGCTGATGAAGGTAGTTAATGAGGTGTTCTCTACTGGCTCAACAGCTGATGAAGGTCGTTAATGAGGTGTTCCCTACTGGCTCTACAGCTGATGAAGGTAGCTAATGAGGTGTTCCCTACTGGCTCTACAGCTGATGAAGGTAGTTCATGAGGTGTTCTCTACTGGCTCTACAGCTGATGAAGGTGGTGTAATGAGGTGTTCTCTACTGGCTCTACAGCTGATGAAGGTAGTTAATGGGGTGTTCTCTACTGGCTCTACAGCTGATGAAGGTGGTGTAATGAGGTGTTCTCTACTGGCTCTACAGCTGATGAAGGTAGTTAATGAGGTGTTCTCTACTGGCTCTACAGCTGATGAAGGTAGTTAATGAGGTGTTCTCTACTGTCTCTACAGCTGATGAAGGTAGTTAATGAGGTATTCTCTATTGGCTCTACAGCTGATGAAGGTAGTTAATGAGGTGTTCTCTACTGGCTCTACAGCAGATGAAGGTAGTTAATGAGGTGTTCCATACTGGCTCTACAGCTGATGAAGGTGGTGTAATGAGGTGTTCCCTACTGGCTCTACAGCTGATGAAGGTGGTGTAATTAGGTGTTCCCTACTGGCTCTACAGCTGATGAAGGTAGTTAATGAGGTGTTCTCTACTGGCTCTACAGCTGATGAAGGTAGTTAATGAGGTGTTCCATACTGGCTCTACAGCTGATGAAGGTTGTGTAATGAGGTGTTCCCTACTGGATCTACAGCTGATGAAGGTGTTGTAATGAGGTGTTCTCTACTGGCTCTTCAGCTGATGAAGGTGGTGTAATGAGGTGTTCCCTACTGGCTCTACAGCTGATGAAGGTGGTGTAATGAGGTGTTCCCTACTGGCTCTACAGCTGATGAAGGTAGTTAATGAGGTGTTCCCTACTGGCTCTACAGCTGATGAAGATAGTTAATGAGGTGTTCCCTATTGGCTCTACAGCTGATGAAGGTGGTGTAATGAGGTGTTCCCTACTGGCTCTACAGCTGATGAAGGTGGTGTAATGAGGTGTTCCCTACTGGCTCTACAGCTGATGAAGGTAGTTAATGAGGTGTTCCCTACTGGCTTTACAGCTGATGAAGGTGGTGTAATGAGGTGTCTCTACTGGCTCTACAGCTGATGAAGGTGGTGTAATGAGGTGTTCCCTACTGGCTCTACAGCTGATGAAGGTAGTTAATGAGGTGTTCCCTACTGGCTCTACAGCTGATGAAGGTGGTGTAATGAGGTGTTCTCTACTGGCTCTACAGCTGATGAAGTTTGTGTAATGAGGTGATCCCTACTGGCTCTACAGCTGATGAAGGTGGTGTAATGAGGTGATCCCTACTGTCTCTACAGCTGATGAAGGTAGTTAATGAGGTGTTCCCTACTGTCTCTACAGCTGATGAAGGTAGTTAATGATGTGTTCTCTACTGGCTCTACAGCTGATGAAGGTCGTTAATGAGGTGTTCCCTACTGGCTCTACAGCTGATGAAGGTAGCTAATGAGGTGTTCACTACTGGCTCTACAGCTGATGAAGGTAGTTCATGAGGTGTTCTCTACTGGCTCTACAGCTGATGAGTTTGGTGTAATGAGGTGTTCTCTACTGGCTCTACAGCTGATGAAGGTGATGTAATGAGGTGTTCTCTACTGGCTCTACAGTTGATGAAGGTAGTTAATGAGGTGTTCTCTACTGGCTCTACAGCTGATGAAGGTAGTTAATGAGGTGTTCTCTACTGGCTCTACAGCTGATGAAGGTAGCTAATGAGGTGTTCCCTACTGGCTCTACAGCTGATGAAGGTAGTTCATGAGGTGTTCTCTACTGGCTCTACAGCTGATGAGTTTGGTGTAATGAGGTGTTCTCTACTGGCTCTACAGCTGATGAAGGTCGTTAATGAGGTGATCCCTACTGGCTCTACAGCTGATGAAGGTAGTTAATGAGGTGTTCTCTACTGGCTCTACAGCTGATGAAGGTAGTGAATGAGGTGATCCCTACTGGCTCTACAGCTGATGAAGGTAGTTAATGAGGTGTTCTCTAATGGCTCTACAGCTGATGAAGGTGATGTAATGAGGTGTTCTCTACTGGCTCTACAGCTGATGAAGGTAGTTAATGAGGTGATCCCTACTGGCTCTACAGCTGATGAAGGTAGTTAATGAGGTGTTCTCTACTGGCTCTACAGCTGATGAAGGTGGTGTAATGAGGTGTTCCCTACTGGCTCTACAGCTGATGAAGGTGGTGTAATGAGGTGTTCCCTACTGGCTCTACAGCTGATGAAGGTAGTTAATGAGGTGTTCTCTACTGGCTCTACAGCTGATGAAGGTGGTGTAATGAGGTGTTCACTACTGGCTCTACAGCTGATGAAGGTGGTGCAATGAGGTGTTCTCTACTGGCTCTACAGCTGATGAAGGTTGTTAATGAGGTGTTCTCTACTGGCTCTACAGCTGATGAAGGTAGCTAATGAGGTGTTCTCTACTGGCTCCACAGCTGATGAAGGTGGTGTACTGAGGTGTTCCCTACTGGCTCTACAGCTGATGAAGGTTGTTAATGAGGTGTTCCCTACTGGCTCTACAGCTGATGAAGGTGGTGCAATGAGGTGTTCCCTACTGGCTCTACAGCTGATGAAGGTGGTGTAATGAGGTGTTCCCTACTGGCTCTACAGCTGATGAAGGTAGTTAATGAGGTGTTCTCTACTGGCTCTACAGCTGATGAAGGTAGCTAATGAGGTGTTCTCTACTGGCTCCACAGCTGATGAAGGTGGTGTACTGAGGTGTTCCCTACTGGCTCTACAGCTGATGAAGGTAGTTAATGAGGTGTTCCCTACTGGCTCTACAGCTGATGAAGGTAGTTAATGAGGTGTTCTCTACTGGATCTACAGCTGATGAAGGTAGTTAATGAGGTGTTCTCTACTGGCACTACAGCTGATGAAGGTAGTTAATGAGGTGTTCCCTACTGGCTCTAGAGCTGATGAAGGTGTTGTAATGAGGTGTTCTCTATTGGCTCTACAGCTGATGAAGGTGGTGTAATGAGGTGTTCCCTACTGGCTCTACAATTGATGAAGGTGGTGTAATGAGGTGTTCCATACTGGCTCTACAGCTGATGAAGGTAGTTAATGAGGTGTTCCATACTGGCTCTACAGCTGATGAAGGTGGTGTAATGAGGTGTTCCCTACTCACTCTACAGCTGATGAAGGTGGTGTAATGAGGTGTTCCCTACTGGCTCTACAGCTGATGAAGCTGGTGTAATGAGGTGTTCTCTACTGGCTCTACAGCTGATGAAGATGATGTAATGAGGTATTCTCTACTGGCTCTACAGCTGATGAAGGTAGTTAATGAGGTGTTCTCTACTGGCTCTACAGCTGATGAAGGTGGTGCAATGAGGTGTTCTCTACTGGCTCTACAGCTGATGAAGGTTGTTAATGAGGTGTTCTCTACTGGCTCTACAGCTGATGAAGGTAGTTACTGAGGTGTTCCCTACTGGCTCTACAGCTGATGAAGGTAGTTAATGAGGTGTTCTCTACTGGCTCTACAGCAGATGAAGTTAGTTAATGAGGTGTTCTCTACTGGTTCTACAGCTGATGAAGGTGGTGAAATGAGGTGATCCCTACTGGCTTTACAGCTGATGAAGGTGGTGTAATGAGGTGTTCTCTACTGGCTCTACAGCTGATGAAGATGATGTAATGAGGTATTCTCTACTGGCTCTACAGCTGATGAAGGTAGTTAATGAGGTGTTCTCTACTGGCTCTACAGCTGATGAAGGTGGTGCAATGAGGTGTTCTCTACTGGCTCTACAGCTGATGAAGGTTGTTAATGAGGTGTTCTCTACTGGCTCTACAGCTGATGAAGGTAGTTACTGAGGTGTTCCCTACTGGCTCTACAGCTGATGAAGGTAGTTAATGAGGTGTTCTCTACTGGCTCTACAGCAGATGAAGTTAGTTAATGAGGTGTTCTCTACTGGTTCTACAGCTGATGAAGGTGGTGAAATGAGGTGATCCCTACTGGCTTTACAGCTGATGAAGGTAGTTAATGAGGTGTTCCCTACTGGCTCTACAGCTGATGAAGGTAGTTAATGAGGTGTTCTCTACTGGCTCAACAGCTGATGAAGGTCGTTAATGAGGTGTTCCCTACTGGCTCTACAGCTGATGAAGGTAGCTAATGAGGTGTTCCCTACTGGCTCTACAGCTGATGAAGGTAGTTCATGAGGTGTTCTCTACTGGCTCTACAGCTGATGAAGGTGGTGTAATGAGGTGTTCTCTACTGGCTCTACAGCTGATGAAGGTAGTTAATGGGGTGTTCTCTACTGGCTCTACAGCTGATGAAGGTGGTGTAATGAGGTGTTCTCTACTGGCTCTACAGCTGATGAAGGTAGTTAATGAGGTGTTCTCTACTGGCTCTACAGCTGATGAAGGTAGTTAATGAGGTGTTCTCTACTGTCTCTACAGCTGATGAAGTTAGTTAATGAGGTATTCTCTATTGGCTCTACAGCTGATGAAGGTAGTTAATGAGGTGTTCTCTACTGGCTCTACAGCAGATGAAGGTAGTTAATGAGGTGTTCCATACTGGCTCTACAGCTGATGAAGGTGGTGTAATGAGGTGTTCCCTACTGGCTCTACAGCTGATGAAGGTGGTGTAATGAGGTGTTCCCTACTGGCTCCACAGCTGATGAAGGTGGTGTAATGAGGAGTTCCCTACTGGCTCTACAGCTGATGAAGGTGGTGTAATGAGGTGTTCCCTACTGGCTCTACAGCTGATGAAGGTAGTTAATGAGGTGTTCTCTACTGGCTCTACAGCTGATGAAGGTAGCTAATGAGGTGTTCTCTACTGGCTCCACAGCTGATGAAGGTGGTGTACTGAGGTGTTCCCTACTGGCTCTACAGCTGATGAAGGTTGTTAATGAGGTGTTCTCTACTGGCTCTACAGCTGATGAAGGTAGTTAATGAGGTGTTCTCTACTGGATCTACAGCTGATGAAGGTAGCTAATGAGGTGTTCTCTACTGGCACTACAGCTGATGAAGGTAGTTAATGAGGTGTTCCCTACTGGCTCTAGAGCTAATGAAGGTGGTGTAATGAGGTGTTCTCTATTGGCTCTACAGCTGATGAAGGTGGTGTAATGAGGTGTTCCCTACTGGCTCTACAATTGATGAAGGTGGTGTAATGAGGTGTTCCCTACTGGCTCTACAGCAGATGAAGGTAGTTAATGAGGTGTTCCCTACTGGCTCTACAGCTGATGAAGGTAGTTAATGAGGTGTTCCATACTGGCTCTACAGCTGATGAAGGTGGTGTAATGAGGTGTTCCCTACTGGCTCTACAGCTGATGAAGGTGGTGTAATGAGGTGTTCCCTACTGGCTCTACAGCTGATGAAGGTAGTTAATGAGGTGTTCCCTACTGGCTCTACAGCTGATGAAGGTGGTGTAATGAGGTGTTCCCTACTGGCTCTACAGATGATGAAGGTAGTTAATGAGGTGTTCTCTACTGGCTCTACAGCTGATGAAGGTAGTTAATGAGGTGTTCCATACTGGCTCTACAGCTGATGAAGGTGGTGTAATGAGGTGTTCCCTACTGGCTCTACAGCTGATGAAGGTGGTGTAATGAGGTGTTCTCTACTGGCTCTTCAGCTGATGAAGGTGGTGTAATGAGGTGTTCCCTACTGGCTCTACAGCTGATGAAGGTGTTGTAATGAGGTGTTCCCTACTGGCTCTACAGTTGATGAAGGTAGTTAATGAGGTGTTCCCTACTGGCTCTACAGCTGATGAAGATAGTTAATGAGGTGTTCCCTATTGGCTCTACAGCTGATGAAGGTGGTGTAATGAGGTGTTCCCTACTGGCTCTACAGCTGATGAAGGTGGTGTAATGAGGTGTTCCCTACTGGCTCTACAGCTGATGAAGGTAGTTAATGAGGTGTTCCCTACTGGCTTTACAGCTGATGAAGGTGGTGTAATGAGGTGTCTCTACTGGCTCTACAGCTGATGAAGGTGGTGTAATGAGGTGTTCCCTACTGGCTCTACAGCTGATGAAGGTAGTTAATGAGGTGTTCCCTACTGGCTCTACAGCTGATGAAGGTGGTGTAATGAGGTGTTCTCTACTGGCTCTACAGCTGATGAAGTTTGTGTAATGAGGTGATCCCTACTGGCTCTACAGCTGATGAAGGTGGTGTAATGAGGTGATCCCTACTGTCTCTACAGCTGATGAAGGTAGTTAATGAGGTGTTCCCTACTGTCTCTACAGCTGATGAAGGTAGTTAATGAGGTGTTCTCTACTGGCTCTACAGCTGATGAAGGTCGTTAATGAGGTGTTCCCTACTGGCTCTACAGCTGATGAAGGTAGCTAATGAGGTGTTCCCTACTGGCTCTACAGCTGATGAAGGTAGTTCATGAGGTGTTCTCTACTGGCTCTACAGCTGATGAGTTTGGTGTAATGAGGTGTTCTCTACTGGCTCTACAGCTGATGAAGGTGATGTAATGAGGTGTTCTCTACTGGCTCTACAGTTGATGAAGGTAGTTAATGAGGTGTTCTCTACTGGCTCTACAGCTGATGAAGTTAGTTAATGAGGTGTTCTCTACTGGTTCTACAGCTGATGAAGGTGGTGAAATGAGGTGATCCCTACTGGCTTTACAGCTGATGAAGGTAGTTAATGAGGTGTTCCCTACTGGCTCTACAGCTGATGAAGGTAGTTAATGAGGTGTTCTCTACTGGCTCAACAGCTGATGAAGGTCGTTAATGAGGTGTTCCCTACTGGCTCTACAGCTGATGAAGGTAGCTAATGAGGTGTTCCCTACTGGCTCTACAGCTGATGAAGGTAGTTCATGAGGTGTTCTCTACTGGCTCTACAGCTGATGAAGGTGGTGTAATGAGGTGTTCTCTACTGGCTCTACAGCTGATGAAGGTAGTTAATGGGGTGTTCTCTACTGGCTCTACAGCTGATGAAGGTGGTGTAATGAGGTGTTCTCTACTGGCTCTACAGCTGATGAAGGTAGTTAATGAGGTGTTCTCTACTGGCTCTACAGCTGATGAAGGTAGTTAATGAGGTGTTCTCTACTGTCTCTACAGCTGATGAAGGTAGTTAATGAGGTATTCTCTATTGGCTCTACAGCTGATGAAGGTAGTTAATGAGGTGTTCTCTACTGGCTCTACAGCAGATGAAGGTAGTTAATGAGGTGTTCCATACTGGCTCTACAGCTGATGAAGGTGGTGTAATGAGGTGTTCCCTACTGGCTCTACAGCTGATGAAGGTGGTGCAATGAGGTGTTCTCTACTGGCTCTACAGCTGATGAAGGTAGTTAATGAGGTGTTCTCTACTGGCTCTACAGCTGATGAAGGTAGTTAATGAGGTGTTCTCTATTGGCTCTACAGCTGATGAAGGTTGTTAATGAGTTGTTCTCTACTGGCTCTACAGCTGATGAAGGTAGTTAATGAGGTGTTCCATACTGGCTCTACAGCTGATGAAGGTGGTGTAATGAGGTGTTCCCTACTGGCTCTACAGCTGATGAAGGTGGTGTAATGAGGTGTTCCCTACTGGCTCTACAGCTGATGAAGGTAGTTAATGAGGTGTTCTCTACTGGCTCTACAGCTGATGAAGGTTGTTAATGAGGTATTCTCTACTGACTCTACAGCTGATGAAGGTAGTTAATGAGTTGTTCTCTACTGGCTCTACAGCTGATGAAGGTGGTGTAATTAGGTGTTCACTACTGGCTCTACAGCTGATGAAGGTAGTTAATGAGGTGTTCTCTACTGGCTCTACAGCTGATGAAGGTGTTGCAATGATGTGTTCTCTACTGGCTCTAAAGCTGATGAAGGTTGTTAATGAGGTGTTCTCTACTGGCTCTACAGCTGATGAAGGTAGTTAATGAGGTGTTCCATACTGGCTCTACAGCTGATGAAGGTGGTGTAATGAGGTGTTCCCTACTGGCTCTACAGCTGATGAAGGTGGTGTAATGAGGTGTTCTCTACTGGCTCTACAGCTGATGAAGGTAGTTAATGAGGTGTTCTCTACTGGCTCTACAGCTGATGAAGGTTGTTAATGAGGTATTCTCTACTGACTCTACAGCTGATGAAAGTAGTTAATGAGGTGTTCTCTGATGGCTCTACAGCTGATGAAGGTGGTGTAATGAGGTGTTCAATACCGGCTCTACAGCTGATGAAGGTAGTTAATGAGGTGTTCTCTACTGGCTCTACAGCTGATGAAGGTGGTGCAATGAGGTGTTCTCTACTGGCTCTACAGCTGATGAAGGTTGTTAATGAGGTGTTCTCTACTGGCTCTACAGCTGATGAAGGTAGCTAATGAGGTGTTCTCTACTGGCTCTACAGCTGATGAAGGTGTTGCAATGATGTGTTCTCTACTGGCTCTAAAGCTGATGAAGGTTGTTAATGAGGTGTTCTCTACTGGCTCTACAGCTGATGAAGGTAGTTAATGAGGTGTTCCATACTGGCTCTACAGCTGATGAAGGTGGTGTAATGAGGTGTTCCCTACTGGCTCTACAGCTGATGAAGGTGGTGTAATGAGTTGTTCGCTACTGGCTCTACAGCTGATGAAGGTAGTTAATGAGGTGTTCTCTACTGGCTCTACAGCTGAGTAAGGTTGTTAATGAGGTATTCTCTACTGACTCTACAGCTGATGAAGGTAGTTAATGAGGTGTTCTCTGCTGGCTCTACAGCTGATGAAGGTGGTGTAATGAGGTGTTCACTACTGGCTCTACAGCTGATGAAGGTAGTTAATGAGGTGTTCTCTACTGGCTCTACAGCTGATGAAGGTGGTGCAATGAGGTGTTCTCTACTGGCTCTACAGCTGATGAAGGTTGTTAATGAGGTGTTCTCTACTGGCTCTACAGCTGATGAAGGTAGCTAATGAGGTGTTCTCCTGGCTCTACAGCTGATGAAGGTGGTGTACTGAGGTGTTCCCTACTGGCTCTACAGCTGATGAAGGTAGTTAATGAGGTGTTCTCTACTGGCTCTACAGCTGATGAAGGTAGTTAATGAGGTGTTCCCTACTGGCTCTACAGCTGATGAAGGTAGTTAATGAGGTGTTCTCTACTGGATCTACAGCTGATGAAGGTAGTTAATGAGGTGTTCTCTACTGGCTCTACAGCTGATGAAGGTAGTTAATGAGGTGTTCCCTACTGGCTCTAGAGCTGATGAAGGTGGTGTAATGAGGTGTTCTCTATTGGCTCTACAGCTGATGAAGGTGGTGTAATGAGGTGTTCCCTACTGGCTCTACAACTGATGAAGGTGGTGTAATGAGAAGTTCCCTACTAGCTCTACAGCAGATGAAGGTAGTTAATGAGGTGTTCTCTACTGGCTCTACAGCTGATGAAGGTGGTGCAATGAGGTGTTCTCTACTGGCTCTACAGCTGATGAAGTTAGTTAATGAGGTGTTCTCTATTGGCTCTACAGCTGATGAAGGTAGTTAATGAGGTGTTCTCTACTGGCTCTACAGCTGATGAAGGTAGTTAATGAGGTGTTCTCTGCTGGCTCTACAGCTGATGAAGGTGGTGTAATGAGGTGTTCACTACTGGCTCTACAGCTGATGAAGGTAGTTAATGAGGTGTTCTCTACTGGCTCTACAGCTGATGAAGGTGGTGCAATGAGGTGTTCTCTACTGGCTCTACAGCTGATGAAGGTTGTTAATGAGGTGTTCTCTACTGGCTCTACAGCTGATGAAGGTAGCTAATGAGGTGTTCTCCTGGCTCTACAGCTGATGAAGGTGGTGTACTGAGGTGTTCCCTACTGGCTCTACAGCTGATGAAGGTAGTTAATGAGGTGTTCTCTACTGGCTCTACAGCTGATGAAGGTAGTTAATGAGGTGTTCCCTACTGGCTCTACAGCTGATGAAGGTAGTTAATGAGGTGTTCTCTACTGGATCTACAGCTGATGAAGGTAGTTAATGAGGTGTTCTCTACTGGCTCTACAGCTGATGAAGGTAGTTAATGAGGTGTTCCCTACTGGCTCTAGAGCTGATGAAGGTGGTGTAATGAGGTGTTCTCTATTGGCTCTACAGCTGATGAAGGTGGTGTAATGAGGTGTTCCCTACTGGCTCTACAACTGATGAAGGTGGTGTAATGAGAAGTTCCCTACTAGCTCTACAGCAGATGAAGGTAGTTAATGAGGTGTTCTCTACTGGCTCTACAGCTGATGAAGGTGGTGCAATGAGGTGTTCTCTACTGGCTCTACAGCTGATGAAGGTAGTTAATGAGGTGTTCTCTATTGGCTCTACAGCTGATGAAGGTAGTTAATGAGGTGTTCTCTACTGGCTCTACAGCTGATGAAGGTAGTTAATGAGGTGTTCCATACTGGATCTACAGCTGATGAAGGTGTGGTAATGAGGTGTTCCCTACTGGCTCTACAGCTGATGAAGGTAGTTAATGAGGTGTTCTCTACTGGCTCTACATCTGATGAAGGTTGTTAATGAGGTATTCTCTACTGACTCTACAGCTGATGAAGGTAGTTAATGAGGTGTTCTCTACTGGCTCTACAGCTGATGAAGGTGGTGTAATGAGGTGTTCACTACTGGCTCTACAGCTGATGAAGGTGGTGTAATGAGGTGTTCCCTACTGGCTCTACAGTAGATGAAGGTAGTTAATGAGGTGTTCTCTACTGGCTCTACAGCTGATGAAGGTGGTGCAATGAGGTGTTCTCTACTGGCTCTACACCTGATGAAGGTAGTTAATGAGGTGTTCTCTACTGGCTATACAGCTGATGAAGTTAGTTAATGAGGTGTTCCATACTGGATCTACAGCTGATGAAGGTGGTGTAATGAGGTGTTCCCTACTGGCTCTACAGCAATGAAGGTGGTGCAATGAGGTGTTCTCTACTGGCTCTACAGCTGATGAAGGTGATGTAATGAGGTGATCCCTACTGGCTCTACAGCTGATGAAGGTAGTTAATGAGGTGTTCTCTACTGGCTCTACAGCTGATGAAGGTAGTTAATGAGGTGTTCCCTACTGGCTCTACAGCTGATGAAATTATTTAATGAGGTGTTCTCTACTGGCTCAACAGCTGATGAAGGTAGTTAATGAGGTGTTCTCTACTGGCTCTACAGCTGATGAAGTTAGTTAATGAGGTGTTCTCTACTGGTTCTACAGCTGATGAAGGTAGTTAATGAGGTGTTCTCTACTGGCTCTACAGCTGATGAAGGTGGTGCAATGAGGTGTTCTCTACTGGCTCTACAGCTGATGAAGGTAGTTAATGAGGTGTTCCATACTGGATCTACAGCTGATGAAGGTGGTGTAATGAGGTGATCCCTACTGGCTCTACAGCAATGAAGGTGGTGTAATGAGGTGTTCTCTACTGGCTCTACAGCTGATGAAGGTGATGTAATGAGGTGATCCCTACTGGCTCTACAGCTGATGAAGGTAGTTAATGAGGTATTCTCTACTGGGTCTACAGCTGATGAAGGTAGTTAATGAGGTGTTCCCTACTGGCTCTACAGCTGATGAAGGTAGTTAATGAGGTGTTCTCTACTGGCTCTACAGCTGATGAAGGTAGTTAATGAGGTGTTCTCTACTGGCTCTACAGCTGATGAAGGTGGTGCAATGAGGTGTTCTCTACAGGCTCTACAGCTGATGAAGGTAGTTAATGAGGTGTTCTCTACTGGCTCTACAGCTGATGAAGGTAGTTAATGAGGTTTTCCATACTGGCTCTACAGCTGATGAAGGTGGTGTAATGAGGTGTTCCCTACTGGCTCTACAGCTGATGAAGGTAGTTAATGAGGTGTTCTCTACTGGCTCTACAGCTGATGAAGGTTGTTAATGAGGTATTCTCTACTGACTCTACAGCTGATGAAGGTAGTTAATGAGGTGTTCTCTACTGGCTCTACAGCTGATGAAGGTAGCTAATGAGGTGTTCTCTACTGGCTCTACAGCTGATGAAGGTGGTGTACTGAGGTGTTCCCTACTGGCTCTACAGCTGATGAAGGTAGTTAATGAGGTGTTCTCTACTGGCTCTACAGCTGATGAAGTTAGTTAATGAGGTGTTCCCTACTGGCTCTACAGCTGATGAAGTTAGTTAATGAGGTGTTCCATACTGGCTCTAAAGCTGATGAAGGTGATGTATTGAGGTGATCCCTACTGGCTCTACAGCTGATGAAGGTAGTTAATGAGGTGTTCTCTACTGGCTCTACAGCTGATGAAGGTGGGGTAATGAGGAGTTCACTACTGGCTCTACAGCTGATGAAGGTAGTTAATGAGGTGTTCTCTACTGGCTCTACAGCTGATGAAGGTAGCTAATGAGGTGTTCTCTACTGGCTCTACAGCTGATGAAGGTGGTGTACTGAGGTGTTCCCTACTGGCTCTACAGCTGATGAAGGTAGTTAATGAGGTGTTCTCTACTGGCTCTACAGCTGATGAAGGTAGCTAATGAGGTGTTCTCTACTGGCTCTACAGCTGATGAAGGTGGTGTACTGAGGTGTTCCCTACTGGCTCTACAGCTGATGAAGGTAGTTAATGAGGTGTTCTCTACTGGCTCTACAGCTGATGAAGTTAGTTAATGAGGTGTTCCATACTGGATCTACAGCTGATGAAGGTGGTGTAATGAGGTGATCCCTACTGGCTCTAAAGCAATGAAGGTGGTGTAATGAGGTGTTCTCTACTGGCTGTACAGCTGATGAAGGTGATGTATTGAGGTGATCCCTACTGGCTCTACAGCTGATGAAGGTAGTTAATGAGGTGTTCTCTACTGGCTCTACAGCTGATGAAGGTAGTTAATGAGGTGTTCCCTACTGGCTCTACAGCTGATGAAGTTAGTTAATGAGGTGTTCTCTACTGGCTCAACAGCTGATGAAGGTAGTTAATGAGGTGTTCTCTACTGGCTCTACAGCTGATGAAGTTAGTTAATGAGGTGTTCTCTACTGGTTCTACAGCTGATGAAGGTAGTTAATGAGGTGTTCTCTACTGGCTCTACAGCTGATGAAGGTGGTGCAATGAGGTGTTCTCTACTGGCTCTACAGCTGATGAAGGTAGTTAATGAGGTGTTCCATACTGGATCTACAGCTGATGAAGGTGGTGTAATGAGGTGATCCCTACTGGCTCTACAGCAATGAAGGTGGTGTAATGAGGTGTTCTCTACTGGCTCTACAGCTGATGAAGGTGATGTAATGAGGTGATCCCTACTGGCTCTACAGCTGATGAAGGTAGTTAATGAGGTATTCTCTACTGGGTCTACAGCTGATGAAGGTAGTTAATGAGGTGTTCCCTACTGGCTCTACAGCTGATGAAGGTAGTTAATGAGGTGTTCTCTACTGGCTCTACAGCTGATGAAGGTAGTTAATGAGGTGTTCTCTACTGGCTCTACAGCTGATGAAGGTGGTGCAATGAGGTGTTCTCTACAGGCTCTAATGCTGATGAAGGTAGTTAATGAGGTGTTCTCTACTGGCTCTACAGCTGATGAAGGTAGTTAATGAGGTTTTCCATACTGGCTCTACAGCTGATGAAGGTGGTGTAATGAGGTGTTCCCTACTGGCTCTACAGCTGATGAAGGTAGTTAATGAGGTGTTCTCTACTGGCTCTACAGCTGATGAAGGTTGTTAATGAGGTATTCTCTACTGACTCTACAGCTGATGAAGGTAGTTAATGAGGTGTTCTCTACTGGCTCTACAGCTGATGAAGGTAGCTAATGAGGTGTTCTCTACTGGCTCTACAGCTGATGAAGGTGGTGTACTGAGGTGTTCCCTACTGGCTCTACAGCTGATGAAGGTAGTTAATGAGGTGTTCTCTACTGGCTCTACAGCTGATGAAGTTAGTTAATGAGGTGTTCCCTACTGGCTCTACAGCTGATGAAGTTAGTTAATGAGGTGTTCCATACTGGCTCTAAAGCTGATGAAGGTGATGTATTGAGGTGATCCCTACTGGCTCTACAGCTGATGAAGGTAGTTAATGAGGTGTTCTCTACTGGCTCTACAGCTGATGAAGGTGGGGTAATGAGGAGTTCACTACTGGCTCTACAGCTGATGAAGGTAGTTAATGAGGTGTTCTCTACTGGCTCTACAGCTGATGAAGGTAGCTAATGAGGTGTTCTCTACTGGCTCTACAGCTGATGAAGGTGGTGTACTGAGGTGTTCCCTACTGGCTCTACAGCTGATGAAGGTAGTTAATGAGGTGTTCTCTACTGGCTCTACAGCTGATGAAGGTAGCTAATGAGGTGTTCTCTACTGGCTCTACAGCTGATGAAGGTGGTGTACTGAGGTGTTCCCTACTGGCTCTACAGCTGATGAAGGTAGTTAATGAGGTGTTCTCTACTGGCTCTACAGCTGATGAAGTTAGTTAATGAGGTGTTCCATACTGGATCTACAGCTGATGAAGGTGGTGTAATGAGGTGATCCCTACTGGCTCTAAAGCAATGAAGGTGGTGTAATGAGGTGTTCTTTACTGGCTGTACAGCTGATGAAGGTGATGTATTGAGGTGATCCCTACTGGCTCTACAGCTGATGAAGGTAGTTAATGAGGTGTTCTCTACTGGCTCTACAGCTGATGAAGGTAGTTAATGAGGTGTTCCCTACTGGCTCTACAGCTGATGAAGTTAGTTAATGAGGTGTTCTCTACTGGCTCTACAGCTGATGAAGGTAGTTAATGAGGTGTTCTCTACTGGCTCTACAGCTGATGAAGGTGGTGCAATGAGGTGTTCTCTACAGGCTCTACAGCTGATGAAGGTAGTTAATGAGGTGTTCTCTACTGGCTCTACAGATGATGAAGGTAGTTAATGAGGTGTTCTCTACTGGTTCTACAGCTGATGAAGTTAGTTAATGAGGTGTTCCATACTGGCTCTACAGCTGATGAAGGTGGTGTAATGAGGTGTTCCCTACTGGCTCTACAGCTGATGAAGTTAGTTAATGAGGTGTTCTCTACTGGCTCTACAGCTGATGAAGGTTGTTAAAGAGGTATTCTCTACTGACTCTACAGCTGATGAAGGTAGTTAATGAGGTGTTCTCTACTGACTCTACAGCTGATGAAGGTAGTTAATGAGGTGTTCCATACTGGCTCTACAGCTGATGAAGGTGGTGTAATGAGGTGTTCCCTACTGGCTCTACAGCTGATGAAGGTGGTGTAATGAGTTGTTCGCTACTGGCTCTACAGCTGATGAAGGTAGTTAATGAGGTGTTCTCTACTGGCTCTACAGCTGAGTAAGGTTGTTAATGAGGTATTCTCTACTGACTCTACAGCTGATGAAGGTAGTTAATGAGGTGTTCTCTGCTGGCTCTACAGCTGATGAAGGTGGTGTAATGAGGTGTTCACTACTGGCTCTACAGCTGATGAAGGTAGTTAATGAGGTGTTCTCTACTGGCTCTACAGCTGATGAAGGTGGTGCAATGAGGTGTTCTCTACTGGCTCTACAGCTGATGAAGGTTGTTAATGAGGTGTTCTCTACTGGCTCTACAGCTGATGAAGGTAGCTAATGAGGTGTTCTCCTGGCTCTACAGCTGATGAAGGTGGTGTACTGAGGTGTTCCCTACTGGCTCTACAGCTGATGAAGGTAGTTAATGAGGTGTTCTCTACTGGCTCTACAGCTGATGAAGGTAGTTAATGAGGTGTTCCCTACTGGCTCTACAGCTGATGAAGGTAGTTAATGAGGTGTTCTCTACTGGATCTACAGCTGATGAAGGTAGTTAATGAGGTGTTCTCTACTGGCTCTACAGCTGATGAAGGTAGTTAATGAGGTGTTCCCTACTGGCTCTAGAGCTGATGAAGGTGGTGTAATGAGGTGTTCTCTATTGGCTCTACAGCTGATGAAGGTGGTGTAATGAGGTGTTCCCTACTGGCTCTACAACTGATGAAGGTGGTGTAATGAGAAGTTCCCTACTAGCTCTACAGCAGATGAAGGTAGTTAATGAGGTGTTCTCTACTGGCTCTACAGCTGATGAAGGTGGTGCAATGAGGTGTTCTCTACTGGCTCTACAGCTGATGAAGTTAGTTAATGAGGTGTTCTCTATTGGCTCTACAGCTGATGAAGGTAGTTAATGAGGTGTTCTCTACTGGCTCTACAGCTGATGAAGGTAGTTAATGAGGTGTTCTCTGCTGGCTCTACAGCTGATGAAGGTGGTGTAATGAGGTGTTCACTACTGGCTCTACAGCTGATGAAGGTAGTTAATGAGGTGTTCTCTACTGGCTCTACAGCTGATGAAGGTGGTGCAATGAGGTGTTCTCTACTGGCTCTACAGCTGATGAAGGTTGTTAATGAGGTGTTCTCTACTGGCTCTACAGCTGATGAAGGTAGCTAATGAGGTGTTCTCCTGGCTCTACAGCTGATGAAGGTGGTGTACTGAGGTGTTCCCTACTGGCTCTACAGCTGATGAAGGTAGTTAATGAGGTGTTCTCTACTGGCTCTACAGCTGATGAAGGTAGTTAATGAGGTGTTCCCTACTGGCTCTACAGCTGATGAAGGTAGTTAATGAGGTGTTCTCTACTGGATCTACAGCTGATGAAGGTAGTTAATGAGGTGTTCTCTACTGGCTCTACAGCTGATGAAGGTAGTTAATGAGGTGTTCCCTACTGGCTCTAGAGCTGATGAAGGTGGTGTAATGAGGTGTTCTCTATTGGCTCTACAGCTGATGAAGGTGGTGTAATGAGGTGTTCCCTACTGGCTCTACAACTGATGAAGGTGGTGTAATGAGAAGTTCCCTACTAGCTCTACAGCAGATGAAGGTAGTTAATGAGGTGTTCTCTACTGGCTCTACAGCTGATGAAGGTGGTGCAATGAGGTGTTCTCTACTGGCTCTACAGCTGATGAAGGTAGTTAATGAGGTGTTCTCTATTGGCTCTACAGCTGATGAAGGTAGTTAATGAGGTGTTCTCTACTGGCTCTACAGCTGATGAAGGTAGTTAATGAGGTGTTCCATACTGGCTCTACAGCTGATGAAGGTGTGGTAATGAGGTGTTCCCTACTGGCTCTACAGCTGATGAAGGTAGTTAATGAGGTGTTCTCTACTGGCTCTACATCTGATGAAGGTTGTTAATGAGGTATTCTCTACTGACTCTACAGCTGATGAAGGTAGTTAATGAGGTGTTCTCTACTGGCTCTACAGCTGATGAAGGTGGTGTAATGAGGTGTTCACTACTGGCTCTACAGCTGATGAAGGTGGTGTAATGAGGTGTTCCCTACTGGCTCTACAGTAGATGAAGGTAGTTAATGAGGTGTTCTCTACTGGCTCTACAGCTGATGAAGGTGGTGCAATGAGGTGTTCTCTACTGGCTCTACACCTGATGAAGGTAGTTAATGAGGTGTTCTCTACTGGCTATACAGCTGATGAAGTTAGTTAATGAGGTGTTCCATACTGGATCTACAGCTGATGAAGGTGGTGTAATGAGGTGTTCCCTACTGGCTCTACAGCAATGAAGGTGGTGCAATGAGGTGTTCTCTACTGGCTCTACAGCTGATGAAGGTGATGTAATGAGGTGATCCCTACTGGCTCTACAGCTGATGAAGGTAGTTAATGAGGTTTTCTCTACTGGCTCTACAGCTGATGAAGGTAGTTAATGAGGTGTTCCCTACTGGCTCTACAGCTGATGAAATTATTTAATGAGGTGTTCTCTACTGGCTCAACAGCTGATGAAGGTAGTTAATGAGGTGTTCTCTACTGGCTCTACAGCTGATGAAGTTAGTTAATGAGG
Organism: Salmo salar; assembly: GCF_905237065.1. NCBI lineage: Eukaryota > Metazoa > Chordata > Actinopteri > Salmoniformes > Salmonidae > Salmo > Salmo salar. Next base: position 117,100,865 of record NC_059442.1, read on the forward strand.
TGTTCTCTACTGGTTCTACAGCTGATGAAGGTAGTTAATGAGGTGTTCTCTACTGGCTCTACAGCTGATGAAGGTGGTGCAATGAGGTGTTCTCTACTGGCTCTACAGCTGATGAAGGTAGTTAATGAGGTGTTCCATACTGGATCTACAGCTGATGAAGGTGGTGTAATGAGGTGATCCCTACTGGCTCTACAGCAATGAAGGTGGTGTAATGAGGTGTTCTCTACTGGCTCTACAGCTGATGAAGGTGATGTAATGAGGTGATCCCTACTGGCTCTACAGCTGATGAAGGTAGTTAATGAGGTATTCTCTACTGGGTCTACAGCTGATGAAGGTAGTTAATGAGGTGTTCCCTACTGGCTCTACAGCTGATGAAGGTAGTTAATGAGGTGTTCTCTACTGGCTCTACAGCTGATGAAGGTAGTTAATGAGGTGTTCTCTACTGGCTCTACAGCTGATGAAGGTGGTGCAATGAGGTGTTCTCTACAGGCTCTACAGCTGATGAAGGTAGTTAATGAGGTGTTCTCTACTGGCTCTACAGCTGATGAAGGTAGTTAATGAGGTTTTCCATACTGGCTCTACAGCTGATGAAGGTGGTGTAATGAGGTGTTCCCTACTGGCTCTACAGCTGATGAAGGTAGTTAATGAGGTGTTCTCTACTGGCTCTACAGCTGATGAAGGTTGTTAATGAGGTATTCTCTACTGACTCTACAGCTGATGAAGGTAGTTAATGAGGTGTTCTCTACTGGCTCTACAGCTGATGAAGGTAGCTAATGAGGTGTTCTCTACTGGCTCTACAGCTGATGAAGGTGGTGTACTGAGGTGTTCCCTACTGGCTCTACAGCTGATGAAGGTAGTTAATGAGGTGTTCTCTACTGGCTCTACAGCTGATGAAGTTAGTTAATGAGGTGTTCCCTACTGGCTCTACAGCTGATGAAGTTAGTTAATGAGGTGTTCCATACTGGCTCTAAAGCTGATGAAGGTGATGTATTGAGGTGATCCCTACTGGCTCTACAGCTGATGAAGGTAGTTAATGAGGTGTTCTCTACTGGCTCTACAGCTGATGAAGGTGGGGTAATGAGGAGTTCACTACTGGCTCTACAGCTGATGAAGGTAGTTAATGAGGTGTTCTCTACTGGCTCTACAGCTGATGAAGGTAGCTAATGAGGTGTTCTCTACTGGCTCTACAGCTGATGAAGGTGGTGTACTGAGGTGTTCCCTACTGGCTCTACAGCTGATGAAGGTAGTTAATGAGGTGTTCTCTACTGGCTCTACAGCTGATGAAGGTAGCTAATGAGGTGTTCTCTACTGGCTCTACAGCTGATGAAGGTGGTGTACTGAGGTGTTCCCTACTGGCTCTACAGCTGATGAAGGTAGTTAATGAGGTGTTCTCTACTGGCTCTACAGCTGATGAAGTTAGTTAATGAGGTGTTCCATACTGGATCTACAGCTGATGAAGGTGGTGTAATGAGGTGATCCCTACTGGCTCTAAAGCAATGAAGGTGGTGTAATGAGGTGTTCTCTACTGGCTGTACAGCTGATGAAGGTGATGTATTGAGGTGATCCCTACTGGCTCTACAGCTGATGAAGGTAGTTAATGAGGTGTTCTCTACTGGCTCTACAGCTGATGAAGGTAGTTAATGAGGTGTTCCCTACTGGCTCTACAGCTGATGAAGTTAGTTAATGAGGTGTTCTCTACTGGCTCTACAGCTGATGAAGGTAGTTAATGAGGTGTTCTCTACTGGCTCTACAGCTGATGAAGGTGGTGCAATGAGGTGTTCTCTACAGGCTCTACAGCTGATGAAGGTAGTTAATGAGGTGTTCTCTACTGGCTCTACAGATGATGAAGGTAGTTAATGAGGTGTTCTCTACTGGTTCTACAGCTGATGAAGTTAGTTAATGAGGTGTTCCATACTGGCTCTACAGCTGATGAAGGTGGTGTAATGAGGTGTTCCCTACTGGCTCTACAGCTGATGAAGTTAGTTAATGAGGTGTTCTCTACTGGCTCTACAGCTGATGAAGGTTGTTGAAGAGGTATTCTCTACTGACTCTACAGCTGATGAAGGTAGTTAATGAGGTGTTCTCTACTGGCTCTACAGCTGATGAAGGTGGGGTAATGAGGTGTTCACTACTGGCTCTACAGCTGATGAAGGTAGTTAATGAGGTGTTCTCTACTGGCTCTACAGCTGATGAAGGTAGCTAATGAGGTGTTCTCTACTGGCTCTACAGCTGATGAAGGTGGTGTACTGAGGTGTTCCCTACTGGCTCTACAGCTGATGAAGGTAGTTAATGAGGTGTTCTCTACTGGCTCTACAGCTGATGAATGTAGTTAATGAGGTGTTCCCTACTGGCTCTACAGCTGATGAAGGTAGTTAATGAGGTGTTCTCTACTGGATCTACAGCCGATGAAGGTAGTTAATGAGGTGTTCTCTACGGGCTCTACAGCTGATGAAGGTAGTTAATGAGGTGTTCCCTACTGGCTCTAGAGCTGATGAAGGTGGTGTAATGAGGTGTTCTCTATTGGCTCTACAGCTGATGAAGGTGGTGTAATGAGGTGTTCCCTACTGGCTCTACAACTGATGAAGGTGGTGTAATGAGGTGTTCCCTACTGGCTCTACAGTAGATGAAGGTAGTTAATGAGGTGTTCTCTACTGGCTCTACAGCTGATGAAGGTGGTGCAATGAGGTGTTCTCTACTGGCTCTACAGGTGATGAAGGTAGTTAATGAGGTGTTCTCTACTGGCTCTACAGCTGATGAAGTTAGTTAATGAGGTGTTCCATACTGGATCTACAGCTGATGAAGGTGGTGTAATGAGGTGCTCCCTACTGGCTCTACAGCAATGAAGGTGGTGTAATGAGGTGTTCTCTACTGGCTCTACAGCTGATGATGGTGATGTAATGAGGTGATCCCTACTGGCTCTACAGCTGATGAAGGTAGTTAATGAGGTGTTCTCTACTGGCTCTACAGCTGATGAAGGTGGTGCAATGAGGTGTTCTCTACAGGCTCTACAGCTGATGAAGGTAGTTAATGAGGTGTTCTCTACTGGCTCTACAGATGATGAAGGTAGTTAATGAGGTGTTCTCTACTGGTTCTACAGCTGATGAAGTTAGTTAATGAGGTGTTCCATACTGGCTCTACAGCTGATGAAGGTGGTGTAATGAGGTGTTCCCTACTGGCTCTACAGCTGATGAAGTTAGTTAATGAGGTGTTCTCTACTGGCTCTACAGCTGATGAAGGTTGTTAAAGAGGTATTCTCTACTGACTCTACAGCTGATGAAGGTAGTTAATGAGGTGTTCTCTACTGGCTCTACAGCTGATGAAGGTGGGGTAATGAGGTGTTCACTACTGGCTCTACAGCTGATGAAGGTAGTTAATGAGGTGTTCTCTACTGGCTCTACAGCTGATGAAGGTAGCTAATGAGGTGTTCTCTACTGGCTCTACAGCTGATGAAGGTGGTGTACTGAGGTGTTCCCTACTGGCTCTACAGCTGATGAAGGTAGTTAATGAGGTGTTCTCTACTGGCTCTACAGCTGATGAATGTAGTTAATGAGGTGTTCCCTACTGGCTCTACAGCTGATGAAGGTAGTTAATGAGGTGTTCTCTACTGGATCTACAGCCGATGAAGGTAGTTAATGAGGTGTTCTCTACTGGCTCTACAGCTGATGAAGGTAGTTAATGAGGTGTTCCCTACTGGCTCTAGAGCTGATGAAGGTGGTGTAATGAGGTGTTCTCTATTGGCTCTACAGCTGATGAAGGTGGTGTAATGAGGTGTTCCCTACTGGCTCTACAACTGATGAAGGTGGTGTAATGAGGTGTTCCCTACTGGCTCTACAGTAGATGAAGGTAGTTAATGAGGTGTTCTCTACTGGCTCTACAGCTGATGAAGGTGGTGCAATGAGGTGTTCTCTACTGGCTCTACAGGTGATGAAGGTAGTTAATGAGGTGTTCTCTACTGGCTCTACAGCTGATGAAGTTAGTTAATGAGGTGTTCCATACTGGATCTACAGCTGATGAAGGTGGTGTAATGAGGTGCTCCCTACTGGCTCTACAGCAATGAAGGTGGTGTAATGAGGTGTTCTCTACTGGCTCTACAGCTGATGATGGTGATGTAATGAGGTGATCCCTACTGGCTCTACAGCTGATGAAGGTAGTTAATGAGGTGTTCTCTACTGGCTCTACAGCTGATGAAGGTAGTTAATGAGGTGTTCCCTACTGACTCTACAGCTGATGAAGGTAGTTAATGAGGTGTTCTCTACTGGCTCTACAGCTGATGAAGGTGGTGCAATGAGGTGTTCTCTACAGGCTCTACAGCTGATGAAGGTAGTTAATGAGGTGTTCTCTACTGGCTCTACAGCTGATGAAGGTAGTTAATGAGGTGTTCTCTACTGGTTCTACAGCTGATGAAGTTAGTTAATGAGGTGTTCCATACTGGCTCTACAGCTGATGAAGGTGGTGTAATGAGGTGTTCCCTACTGGCTCTACAGCTGATGAAGGTAGTTAATGAGGTGTTCTTTACTGGCTCTACAGCTGATGAAGGTTGTTAATGAGGTGTTCTCTACTGGCTCTACAGCTGATGAAGGTAGTTAATGAGGTGTTCCCTACTGGCTCTAGAGCTGATGAAGGTGGTGTAATGAGGTGTTCTCTATTGGCTCTACAGCTGATGAAGGTGGTGTAATGAGGTGTTCCGTACTGGCTCTACAACTGATGAAGGTGGTGTAATGAGGTGTTCCCTACTGGCTCTACAGTAGATGAAGGTAGTTAATGAGGTGTTCTCTACTGGCTCTACAGCTGATGAAGGTAGTTAATGAGGTGTTCTCTACTGGCTCTACAGCTGATGAAGTTAGTTAATGAGGTGTTCCATACTGGATCTACAGCTGATGAAGGTGGTGTAATGAGGTGATCCCTACTGGCTCTACAGCAATGAAGGTGGTGTAATGAGGTGTTCTCTACTGGCTCTACAGCTGATGAAGGTGATGTAATGAGGTGATCCCTACTGGCTCTACAGCTGATGAAGGTAGTTAATGAGGTGTTCTCTACTGGCTCTACAGCTGATGAAGGTAGTTAATGAGGTGTTCCCTACTGGCTCTACAGCTGATGAAGGTAGTTAATGAGGTGTTCTCTACTGGCTCTACAGCTGATGAAGGTAGTTAATGAGGTGTTCTCTACTGGCTCTACAGCTGATGAAGGTGGTGCAATGAGGTGTTCTCTACAGGCTCTACAGCTGATGAAGGTAGTTAATGAGGTGTTCTCTACTGGCTCTACAGCTGATGAAGGTACTTAATGAGGTGTACTCTACTGGTTCTACAGCTGATGAAGTTAGTTAATGAGGTGTTCCATACTGGCTCTACAGCTGATGAAGGTGGTGTAATGAGGTGTTCCCTACTGGCTCTACAGCTGATGAAGGTATTTAATGAGCTGTTCTCTACTGGCTCTACAGCTGATGAAGGTTGTTAATGAGGTATTCTCTACTGACTCTACAGCTGATGAAGGTAGTTAATGAGGTATTCTCTACTGGCTCTACAGCTGATGAAGGTGGTGTAATGAGGTGTTCACTACTGGCTCTACAGCTTATGAAGGTAGTTAATGAGGTGTTCTCTACTGGCTCTACAGCCGATGAAGGTAGTTAATGAGGTGTTCCCTACTGGCTCTAGAGCTGATGAAGGTGGTGTAATGAGGTGTTCTCTATTGGCTCTACAGCTGATGAAGGTGGTGTAATGAGATGTTCCCTACTGGCTCTACAGCTGATGAAGGTAGTTAATGAGGTGTTCTCTACTGGCTCTACAGCTGATGAAGGTTGTTAATGAGGTATTCTCTACTGACTCTACAGCTGATGAAGGTAGTTAATGAGGTGTTCTCTACTGGCTCTACAGCTGATGAAGGTGGTGTAATGAGGTGTTCACTACTGGCTCTACAGCTGATGAAGGTAGTTAATGAGGTGTTCTCTACTGGCTCTACAGCTGATGAAGGTGGTGTAATGAGGTGTTCACTACTGGCTCTACAGCTTATGAAGGTAGTTAATGAGGTGTTCTCTACTGGCTCTACAGCCGATGAAGGTAGTTAATGAGGTGTTCCCTACTGGCTCTAGAGCTGATGAAGGTGGTGTAATGAGGTGTTCTCTATTGGCTCTACAGCTGATGAAGGTGGTGTAATGAGGTGTTCCCTACTGGCTCTACAGCTGATGAAGGTAGTTAATGAGGTGTTCTCTACTGGCTCTACAGCTGATGAAGGTTGTTAATGAGGTATTCTCTACTGACTCTACAGCTGATGAAGGTAGTTAATGAGGTGTTCTCTACTGGCTCTACAGCTGATGAAGGTGGTGTAATGAGGTGTTCACTACTGGCTCTACAGCTTATGAAGGTAGTTAATGAGGTGTTCTCTACTGGCTCTACAGCCGATGAAGGTAGTTAATGAGGTGTTCCCTACTGGCTCTAGAGCTGATGAAGGTGGTGTAATGAGGTGTTCTCTATTGGCTCTACAGCTGATGAAGGTGGTGTAATGAGGTGTTCTCTACAGGCTCTACAGCTGATGAAGGTAGTTAATGAGGTGTCCTCTACTGGCTCTACAGCTGATGAAGGTAGTTAATGAGGTGTTCTCTACTGGTTCTACAGCTGATGAAGTTAGTTAATGAGGTGTTCCATACTGGCTCTACAGCTGATGAAGGTGGTGTAATGAGGTGTTCCCTACTGGCTCTACAGCTGATGAAGGTAGTTAATGAGGTGTTCTTTACTGGCCCTACAGCTGATGAAGGTTGTTAATGAGGTATTCTCTACTGACTCTACAGCTGATGAATGTAGTTAATGAGGTGTTCTCTACTGGCTCTACAGCTGATGAAGGTGGTGCAATGAGGTGTTCTCTACAGGCTCTACAGCTGATGAAGGTAGTTAATGAGGTGTTCTCTACTGGCTCTACAGCTGATGAAGGTAGTTAATGAGGTGTTCTCTACTGGTTCTACAGCTGATGAAGTTAGTTAATGAGGTGTTCCATACTGGCTCTACAGCTGATGAAGGTGGTGTAATGAGGTGTTCCCTACTGGCTCTACAGCTGATGAAGTTAGTTAATGAGGTGTTCTCTACTGGCTCTACAGCTGATGAAGGTTGTTAAAGAGGTATTCTCTACTGACTCTACAGCTGATGAAGGTAGTTAATGAGGTGTTCTCTACTGGCTCTACAGCTGATGAAGTTAGTTAATGAGGTGTTCCCTACTGGCTCTAGAGCTGATGAAGGTGGTGTAATGAGGTGTTCTCTATTGGCTCTACAGCTGATGAAGGTGGTGTAATGAGGTGTTCCCTACTGGCTCTACAACTGATGAAGGTGGTGTAATGAGGTGTTCCCTACTGGCTCTACAGTAGATGAAGGTAGTTAATGAGGTGTTCTCTACTGGCTCTACAGCTGATGAAGGTGGTGCAATGAGGTGTTCTCTACTGGCTCTACAGCTGATGAAGGTAGTTAATGAGGTGTTCTCTACTGGCTCTACAGCTGATGAAGGTTGTTAATGAGGTGTTCCAAAATGGATCTACAGGTGATGAATGTGGTGTAATGAGGTGATCCCTACTGGCTCTACAGCAATGAAGGTGGTGTAATGAGGTGTTCTCTACTGGCTCTACAGCTGATGAAGGTGATGTAATGAGGTGATCCCTACTGGCTCTACAGCTGATGAAGGTAGTTAATGAGGTGTTCTCTACTGGCTCTACAGCTGATGAAGGTAGTTAATGAGGTGTTCCCTACTGGCTCTACAGCTGATGAAGGTAGTTAATGAGGTGTTCCCTACTGGCTCTACAGCTGATGAAGGTAGTTAATGAGGTGTTCTCTACTGGCTCTACAGCTGATGAACGTAGTTAATGAGGTGTTCTCTACTGGCTCTACAGCTGATGAAGGTGGTGCAATGACGTGTTCTCTACAGGCTCTACAGCTGATGAAGGTAGTTAATGAGGTGTTCTCTACTGGCTCTACAGCTGATGAAGGTAGTTAATGAGGTGTTCTCTACTGGTTCTACAGCTGATGAAGTTAGTTAATGAGGTGTTCCATACTGGCTCTACAGCTGATGAAGGTGGTGTAATGAGGTGTTCCCTACTGGCTCTACAGCTGATGAAGGTAGTTAATGAGGTGTTCTCTACTGGCTCTACAGCTGATGAAGGTTGTTAATGAGGTATTCTCTACTGACTCTACAGCTGATGAAGGTAGTTAATGAGGTGTTCTCTACTGGCTCTACAGCTGATGAAGGTAGCTAATGAGGTGTTCTCTACTGGCTCTACAGCTGATGAAGGTGGTGTACTGAGGTGTTCCCTACTGGCTCTACAGCTGATGAAGGTAGTTAATGAGGTGTACTCTACTGGCTCTACAGCTGATGAAGTTAGTTAATGAGGTGTTCCATACTGGATCTACAGCTGATGAAGGTGGTGTAATGAGGTGATCCCTACTGGCACTACAGCAATGAAGGTGGTGTAATGAGGTGTTCTCTACTGGCTCTACAACTGATGAAGGTGATGTAATGAGGTGATCCCTACTGGCTCTACAGCTGATGAAGGTAGTTAATGAGGTGTTCTCTACTGGCTCTACAGCTGATGAAGGTAGTTAATGAGGTGTTCCCTACTGGCTCTACAGCTGATGAAGGTAGTTAATGAGGTGTTCTCTACTGGCTCTACAGCTGATGAAGGTAGTTAATGTGGTGTTCTCTACTGGCTCTACAGCTGATGAAGGTGGTGCAATGAGGTGTTCTCTACAGGCTCTACAGCTGATGAAGGTAGTTAATGAGGTGTTCTCTACTGGCTCTACAGCTGATGAAGTTAGTTAATGAGGTGTTCCATACTGGCTCTACAGCTGATGAAGGTGGTGTAATGAGGTGTTCTCTACTGGCTCTACAGCTGATGAAGGTAGTTAATGAGGTGTTCTCTACTGGTTCTACAGCTGATGAAGTTAGTTAATGAGGTGTTCCATACTGGCTCTACAGCTGATGAAGGTGGTGTAATGAGGTGTTCCCTACTGGCTCTACAGCTGATGAAGGTAGTTAATGAGGTGTTCTCTACTGGCTCTACAGCTGATGAAGGTTGTTAATGAGGTGTTCCATACTGGATCTACAGCTGATGAAGGTGGTGTAATGAGGTGATCCCTACTGGCACTACAGCAATGAAGGTGGTGTAATGAGGTGTTCTCTACTGGCTCTACAGCTGATGAAGGTAGTTAATGAGGTGTTCTCTACTGGTTCTACAGCTGATGAAGTTAGTTAATGAGGTGTTCCATACTGGCTCTACAGCTGATGAAGGTAGTGTAATGAGGTGTTCCCTACTGGCTCTACAGCTGATGAAGGTAGTTAATGAGGTGTTCTCTACTGGCTCTACAGCTGATGAAGGTTGTTAATGAGGTATTCTCTACTGACTCTACAGCTGATGAAGGTAGTTAACGAGGTGTTTAAACAGTATTGTCCTGGTCAGTTCACTGGACAGACACTCTATTTAAACAGTATGGTCCTGGTCAGTTCACTGGAAGGACACTCTATTTAAACAGTATGGTCCTGGTCAGTTCACTGGAAAGACACACTACTTAAACAGTATGATCCTGGTCAGTTCACTGGAAACAGTATGGTCCTGGTCAGTCCAATGGAAAGACACTCTATTTAAACATTATGATCCTGGTCAGTTCACTGGACAGACACTCTATTTAAACTGTATGGTCCTGGTCAGTTCACTGGAAATACACTCTATTTAAACAGTATGGTCCTGGTGAGTTCACTGGAAACAGTATGGTCCTGGTCAGTTCACTGGACAGACATTCTTTTTAAACAGTATGGTCCTGGTCAGTTTACTGGACAGACACACTATTTAAACAGTGTGATCCTGGTCAGTTCACTGGAAACAGTATGGTCCTGGTCAGTCCAATGGAAAGACACTCTATTTAAACAGTATGATCCTGGTCAGTTCACTGGACAGACACTCTATTTAAACAGTATGGTCCTGGTCAGTTCACTGGAAAGACACTCTATTTAAACAGTATGGTCCTGGTGAGTTCCCTGGAAACAGTATGGTCCTGGTCAGTTCACTGGACAGACATTCTATTTAAACAGTATTGTCCTGGTCAGTTCACTGGACAGACACTCTATTTAAACAGTATGGTCCTGGTCAGTGCACTGGAAAGACACTCTATTTAAACAGTATGATCCTGGTCAGTTCACTGGAAAGACACTCTATTTAAACAGTATGGTCCTGGTCAGTTCACTGGAAAGACACTCTATTTAAACAGTATGGTCCTGGTGAGTTCACTGGAAACAGTATGGTCCTGGTCAGTTCACTGGACAGACATTCTATTTAAACAGTATGATCCTGGTCAGTTCACTGGACAGACACTCTATTTGAACAGTATGGTCCTGGTCAGTTCACTGGAAACAGAACGGTCCTGGTCAGTTCACTGGAAAGACACTCTATTTGAACAGTATGGTCCTGGTCAGTTCACTGGACAGACACTCTATTTAAACAGTATGGTCCTGGTCAGTTCACTGGACAGACACTCTATTTGAACAGTATTGTCCTGGTCAGTTCACTGGAAAGACACTCTATTTAAACAGTATGGTCCTTGTCAGTTCACTGGAAATACACTCTATTTGAACAGTATGGTCCCAGTCAGTTCACTATAAACAGTATGGTCCTGGTCAGTTCACTGGAAAGACACTCTATTTAAACAGTATGGTCCTGGTCAGTTCACTGGAAAGACACTGTATTTAAACAGTATGATCCTGGTCAGTTCACTGGAAAGACACTCTATTTAAACAGTATGATCCTGGTCATTTCACTTTAAACAGTATGGTCCTGGTCAGTCCAATGGAAAGACACTCTATTTAAACAGTATGGTCCTGGTCAGTTCACTGGAAAGACACTCTATTTGAACAGTATGGTCCTGGTCAGTTCACTGGACAGAAACTCTATTTAAACAGTATGGTCCTGGTCAGTTAACTGGAAAGACACTCTATTTAAACAGTATGGTCCTGGTGAGTTCACTGGAAACAGTATGGTCATGGTCAGTTCACTGGACAGACATTCTATTTAAACAGTATGGTCCTGGTGAGTTCACTGGAAACAGTATGGTCCTGGTCAGTTCACTGGACAGACATTCTATTTAAACAGTATGGTCCTGGTCAGTTCACTGGAAACAGTATGGTCCTGGTCAGTCCAATGGAAAGACACTCTATTTAAACAGTATGATCCTGGTCAGTTCACTGGACAGACACTCTATTTAAACAGTATGGTCCTGGTCAGTTCACTGGAAAGACACTCTATTTAAACAGTATGGTCCTGGTGAGTTCACTGGAAACAGTATGGTCCTGGTCAGTTCACTGGACAGACATTCTATTTAAACAGTATTGTCCTGGTCAGTTCACTGGAAGGACACTCTATTTAAACAGTATGGTCCTGGTCAGTTCACTGGAAGGACACTGTATTTAAACAGTATGATCCTGGTCAGTTCACTGGAAACAGTATGGTCCTGGTCAGTTCACTGGAAAGACACTCTATTTAAACAGTATGATCCTGGTCAGTTCACTGGAAACAGTATGGTCCTTGTCAGTTCACTGGAAAGACACTGTAATTAAACAGTATGATCCTGGTCAGTTCACTGGACAGACACTCTATTTAAACAGTATGGTCCTGGTCAGTTCAGTGGAAATACACTCTATTTAAACAGTATGATCCTGGTCAGTTCACTGGAAAGACACACTATTTAAACAGTATGATCCTGGTCAGTTCACTGGAAACAGTATGGTCCTGGTCAGTCCAATGGAAAGACACTCTATTTAAACATTATGATCCTGGTCAGTTCACTGGACAGACACTCTATTTAAACAGTATGGTCCTGGTGAGTTCACTGGAAACAGTATGGTCCTGGTCAGTTCACTGGACAGACATTCTTTTTAAACAGTATGGTCCTGGTCAGTTTACTGGACAGACACACTATTTAAACAGTGTGATCCTGGTCAGTTTACTGGAAACAGTATGGTCCTGGTCAGTCCAATGGAAAGACACTCTATTTAAACAGTATGATCCTGGTCAGTTCACTGGACAGACACTCTATTTAAACAGTATGGTCCTGGTCAGTTCACTGGAAAGACACTCTATTTAAACAGTATGGTCCTGGTGAGTTCACTGGAAACAGTATGGTCCTGGTCAGTTCACTGGACAGACATTCTATTTAAACAGTATGGTCATGGTCAGTTCACTGGACAGACACTCTATTTAAACAGTATGGTCCTGGTCAGTTCACTGGAAACAGTATGGTCCTGGTCAGTTCACTGGACAGACATTCTATTTAAACAGTATGGTCCTGGTCAGTTCACTGGAAAGACACTCTATTTAAACAGTATGGTCCTGGTCAGTTCACTGGAAGGACACTCTATTTAAACAGTATGGTCCTGGTCAGTCCAATGGAAAGACACTCTATTTAAACAGTATGATCCTGGTCAGTTCACTGGACAGACACTCTATTTAAACAGTATGGTCCTGGTCAGTTCACTGGAAAGACACTCTATTTAAACAGTATGGTCCTGGTGAGTTCACTGGAAACAGTATGGTCCTAGTCAGTTCACTGGACAGACATTCTATTTAAACAGTATGGTCCTGGTCAGTTCACTGGACAGACACTCTATTTAAACAGTATGGTCCTGGTCAGTTTACTGGACAGACACACTATTTAAACAGTGTGATCCTGGTCAGTTCACTGGAAACAGTATGGTCCTGGTCAGTCCAATGGAAAGACACTCTATTTAAACAGTATGATCCTGGTCAGTTCACTGGACAGACACTCTATTTAAACAGTATGGTCCTGGTCAGTTCACTGGAAAGACACTCTATTTAAACAGTATGGTCCTGGTGAGTTCACTGGAAACAGTATGGTCCTGGTCAGTTCACTGGACAGACATTCTATTTAAACAGTATGGTCATGGTCAGTTCACTGGACAGACACTCTATTTAAACAGTATGGTCCTGGTGAGTTCACTGGAAACAGTATGGTCCTGGTCAGTTCACTGGACAGACATTCTATTTAAACAGTATGGTCCTGGTCAGTTCACTGGAAACAGTATGGTCCTGGTCAGTTCACTGGAAAGACACAGTCTGATCCTGGTCAGTTCACTGGAAACAGTATGGTCCTGGTCAGTCCAATGGAAAAACACTCTATTTAAACAGTATGATCCTGGTCAGTTCACTGGACAGACACTCTATTTAAACAGTATGGTCCTGGTCAGTTCACTGGAAAGACACTCTATTTAAACAGTATGGTCCTGGTCAGTTCACTGGAAGGACACTCTATTTAAACAGTATGGTCCTGGTCAGTTCACTGGGAGGACACTCTATTTAAACAGAATGGTCCTGGTCAGTTCACTGGAAGGACACTGTATTTAAACAGTATGATCCTGGTCAGTTCACTGGAAACAGTATGGTCCTGGTCAGTTCACTGGAAAGACACTATTTAAAAAGTATGATCCTGGTCAGTTCACTGAAAAGACACAGTCTGATCCTGGTCAGTTCAATGGAAACATTATGGTCCTTGTCAGTTCACTGGAAGGACACTCTATTTAAACAGTATGATCCTGGTCAGTTCACTGGACAGACACTCTATTTAAACAGGATGGTCCTGGTCAGTTCACTGGAAATACACTCTATTTTAAACAGTATGGTCCTGGTGAGTTCACTGGAAACAGTATGGTCCTGGACAGACATTCTTTTTAAACAGTATGGTCCTGGTCAGTTCACTGGACAGACACACTATGTAAACAGTATGATCCTGGTCAGTTCACTGGAAACAGTATGGTCCTGGTCAGTCCAATGGAAAGACACTCTATTTAAACAGTATGATCCTGGTCAGTTCACTGGACAGACACTCTATTTAAACAGTATGGTCCTGGTCAGTTCACTGGAAAGACACTCTATTTAAACAGTATGGTCCTGGTGAGTTCACTGGAATCAGTATGGTCCTGGTCAGTTCACTGGACAGACATTCTATTTAAACAGTATGGTCCTGGTCAGTTCACTGGACAGACACTCTATTTAAACAGTATGGTCCTGGTCAGTTCACTGGAAACAGTATGGTCCTGGTCAGTTCACTGGAAAGACACAGTCTGATCCTGGTCAGTTCACTGGAAACATTATGGTCCTGGTCAGTTCACTGGAAGGACACTCTATTTAAACGGTATGGTCCTGGTCAGTTCACTGGAAGGACACTCTATTTAAACAGTATGGTCCTGGTCAGTTCACTGGAAGGACACTCTATTTAAACAGTATGGTCCTGGTCAGTTCACTGGAAGGACACTCTATTTAAACAGAATGGTCCTGGTCAGTTCACTGGAAGGACACTGTATTTAAACAGTATGATCCTGGTCAGTTCACTGGAAACAGTATGGTCCTGGTCAGTTCACTGGAAAGACACTCTATTTAAACAGTATGATCCTGGTCAGTTCACTGGAAACAGTATGGTCCTTGTCAGTTCACTGGAAAGACACTGTATTTAAACAGTATGATCCTGGTCGGTTCACTGGAAAGACACACTATTTAAACAGTATGATCCTGGTCAGTTCACTGGAAACAGTATGGTCCTGGTCAGTCCAATGGAAAGACTCTATTTAAACAGTATGATCCTGGTCAGTTCACTGGACAGACACTCTATTTAAACAGTATGGTCCTAGTCAGTTCACTGGAAAGACACTCTATTTAAACAGTATGGTCCTGGTCAGTTCACTGGAAGGACACTCTATTTAAACAGTATGGTCCTGGTCAGTCCAATGGAAAGACACTCTATTTAAACATTATGATCCTGGTCAGTTCACTGGACAGACTCTATATTTAAACAGTATGGTCCTGGTCAGTTCACTGGAAAGACACTATTTAAAACAGTATGGTCCTTGTCAGTTCACTGGAAAGATACTCTATTTAAACAGTATGATCCTGGTCAGTTCACTGGAAACAGTATGGTCCTGGTCAGTCCAATGGAAAGACACTCTATTTAAACAGTATGGTCCTGGTCAGTTCACTGGAAACAGTATGGTCCTGGTCAGTTCACTGGACAGACACTCTATTTGAACAGTATGGTCCTGGTCAGTTCACTGGACAGACACTATTTAAACAGTATGGTCCTGGTCAGTTCACTGGAAACAGTATGGTCCTGGTCAGTTCACTGGACAGACAATCTATTTGAACAGCATGGTCCTGGTCAGTTCACTGGACAGACACACTATTTAAACAGTATGGTCCTGGTCAGTTCACTGGAAAGACACACTATTTAAGCAGTATGATCCTGGTCAGTTCACTGGAAACAGTATGGTCCTGGTCAGTCCAATGGAAAGACTCTATTTAAACAGTATGATCCTGGTCAGTTCACTGGACATACACTCTATTTAAACAGTATGGTCCTGGTCAGTTCACTGGAAAGACACTCTATTTAAACAGTATGGTCCTGGTCAGTTCACTGGAAAGACACTCTATTTAAACAGTATGGTCCTGGTCAGTTCACTGGAAGGACACTCTATTTAAACAGTATGGTCCTGGTCAGTCCAATGGAAAGACACTCTATTTAAACAGTATGATCCTGGTCAGTTCACTGGACAGACACTCTATTTAAACAGTATGGTCCTGGTCAGTTCACTGGAAAGACACTCTATTTAAACAGTATGGTCCTGGTGAGTTCACTGGAAACAGTATGGTCCTGGTCAGTTCACTGGACAGACATTCTATTTAAACAGTATGGTCCTGGTCAGTTCACTGGACAGACACTCTATTTAAACAGTATGGTCCTGGTCAGTTCACTGGAAACAGTATGGTCCTGGTCAGTTCACTGGAAAGACACTCTATTTAAACAGTATGGTCCTAGTCAGTTCACTGGAAAGACACTCTATTTAAACAGTATGGTCCTAGTCAGTTCACTGGAAGGACACTCTATTTAAACAGTATGGTCCTGGTCAGTCCAATGGAAATACACTCTATTTAAACATTATGATCCTGGTCAGTTCACTGGACAGACTCTATATTTAAACAGTATGGTCCTGGTCAGTTCACTGGAAAGACACTATTTAAAACAGTATGGTCCTTGTCAGTTCACTGGAAAGATACTCTATTTAAACAGTATGATCCTGGTCAGTTCACTGGAAACAGTATGGTCCTGGTCAGTCCAATGGAAAGACACTCTATTTAAACAGTATGGTCCTGGTCAGTTCACTGGAAACAGTATGGTCCTGGTCAGTTCACTGGACAGACACTCTATTTGAACAGTATGGTCCTGGTCAGTTCACTGGACAGACACTATTTAAACAGTATGGTCCTGGTCAGTTCACTGGAAACAGTATGGTCCTGGTCAGTTCACTGGACAGACAATCTATTTGAACAGTATGGTCCTGGTCAGTTCACTGGACAGACACACTATTTAAACAGTATGGTCCTGGTCAGTTCACTGGAAAGACACACTATTTAAACAGTATGATCCTGGTCAGTTCACTGGAAACAGTATGGTCCTGGTCAGTCCAATCGAAAGACTCTATTTAAACAGTATGATCCTGGTCAGTTCACTGGACAGACACTCTATTTATACAGTATGGTCCTGGTCAGTTCACTGGAAAGACACTCTATTTAAACAGTATGGTCCTGGTCAGTTCACTGGAAAGACACTCTATTTAAACAGTATGGTCCTGGTCAGTTCACTGGAAGGACACTCTATTTAAACAGTATGGTCCTGGTCAGTCCAATGGAAAGACACTCTATTTAAACAGTATGATCCTGGTCAGTTCACTGGACAGACACTCTATTTAAACAGTATGGTCCTGGTCAGTTCACTGGAAAGACACTCTATTTAAACAGTATGGTCCTGGTGAGTTCACTGGAAACAGTATGGTCCTGGTCAGTTCACTGGACAGACATTCTATTTAAACAGTATGGTCCTGGTCAGTTCACTGGACAGACACTCTATTTAAACAGTATGGTCCTGGTCAGTTCACTGGAAACAGTATGGTCCTGGTCAGTTCACTGGAAAGACACAGTCTGATCCTGGTCAGTTCACTGGAAACATTATGGTCCTTGTCAGTTCACTGGAAGGACACTCTATTTAAACAGTATGATCCTGGTCAGTTCACTGGACAGACACTCTATTTAAACAGTATGGTCCTGGTCAGTTCACTGGAAATACACTCTATTTTAAACAGTATGGTCCTGGTGAGTTCACTGGAAACAGTATGGTCCTGATCAGTTCACTGGACAGACATTCTTTTTAAACAGTATGGTCCTGGTCAGTTCACTGGACAGACACACTATGTAAACAGTATGATCCTGGTCAGTTCACTGGAAACAGTATGGTCCTGGTCAGTCCAATGGAAAGACACTCTATTTAAACAGTATGATCCTGGTCAGTTCACTGGACAGACACTCTATTTAAACAGTATGGTCCTGGTCAGTTCACTGGAAAGACACTCTATTTAAACAGTATGGTCCTGGTGAGTTCACTGGAAACAGTATGGTCCTGGTCAGTTCACTGGACAGACATTCTATTTAAACAGTATGGTCCTGGTCAGTTCACTGGACAGACACTCTATTTAAACAGTATGGTCCTGGTCAGTTCACTGGAAACAGTATGGTCCTGGTCAGTTCACTGGAAAGACACAGTCTGATCCTGGTCAGTTCACTGGAAACATTATGGTCCTGGTCAGTTCACTGGAAGGACACTCTATTTAAACGGTATGGTCCTGGTCAGTTCACTGGAAGGACACTCTATTTAAACAGTATGGTCCTGGTCAGTTCACTGGAAGGACACTCTATTTAAACAGTATGGTCCTGGTCAGTTCACTGGAAGGACACTCTATTTAAACAGAATGGTCCTGGTCAGTCCACTGGAAGGACACTGTATTTAAACAGTATGATCCTGGTCAGTTCACTGGAAACAGTATGGTCCTTGTCAGTTCACTGGAAAGACACTGTATTTAAACAGTATGATCCTGGTCAGTTCACTGGAAAGACACACTATTTAAAAAGTATGATCCTGGTCAGTTCACTGGAAACAGTATGGTCCTGGTCAGTCCAATGGAAAGACTCTATTTAAACAGTATGATCCTGGTCAGTTCACTGGACAGACACTCTATTTAAACAGTATGGTCCTGGTCAGTTCACTGGAAAGACACTATTTAAACAGTATGGTCCTGGTCAGTTCACTGGAAAGACACTCTATTTAAACAGTATGGTCCTGGTCAATTCACTGGAAGGACACTCTATTTAAACAGTATGGTCCTGGTCAGTCCAATGGAAAGACACTCTATTTAAAACAGTATGGTCCTTGTCAGTTCACTGGAAAGACACTATTTAAACAGTATGATCCTGGTCAGTTCACTGGACAGACTCTATATTTAAACAGTATGGTCCTGGTCAGTTCACTGGAAAGACACTATTTAAAACAGTATGGTCCTTGTCAGTTCACTGGAAAGATACTCTATTTAAACAGTATGATCCTGGTCAGTTCACTGGAAACAGTATGGTCCTGGTCAGTCCAATGGAAAGACACTCTATTTAAACAGTATGGTCCTGGTCAGTTCACTGGAAACAGTATGGTCCTGGTCAGTTCACTGGACAGACAATCTATTTGAACAGTATGTTCCTGGTCAGTTCACTGGACAGACACTCTATTTAAACAGTATGGTCCTGGTCAGTTCACTGGAAAGACACTCTATTTGAACAGTATGGTCCTGGTCAGTTCACTGGAAACAGTATGGTCCTGGTCAGTTCACTGGACAGACACTCTATTTGAACAGTATGGTTCCAGTCAGTTCACTATAAACAGTATGGTCCCAATCAGTTCACTGGAAAGACACACTATTTAAACAGTATGATCCTTGTCAGTTAACTGGAAAGACACTCTATTTAAACAGTATGGTCCTGGTGAGTTCACTGGAAACAGTATGGTCCTGGTCAGTTCACTGGACAGACACTCTATTTAAACAGTATGGTCCTGGTGAGTTCACTGGAAACAGTATGGTCCTGGTCAGTTCACTGGACAGACATTCTATTTAAACAGTATGGTCCTGGTCAGTTCACTGGAAAGACACTCTATTTAAACAGTATGATCCTGGTCAGTTCACTGGACAGACTCTATATTTAAACAGTATGGTCCTGGTCAGTTCACTGGAAAGACACTCTATTTAAAACAGTATGGTCCTTGTCAGTTCACTGGAAAGACACTATTTAAACAGTATGATCCTGGTCAGTTCACTGGACAGACTCTATATTTAAACAGTATGGTCCTGGTCAGTTCACTGGAAAGACACTATTTAAAACAGTATGGTCCTTGTCAGTTCACTGGAAAGATACTCTATTTAAACAGTATGATCCTGGTCAGTTCACTGGAAACAGTATGGTCCTGGTCAGTCCAATGGAAAGACACTCTATTTAAACAGTATGGTCCTGGTCAGTTCACTGGAAACAGTATGGTCCTGGTCAGTTCACTGGACAGACACTCTATTTGAACAGTATTGTCCTAGTCAGTTCACTGGAAACAGTATGGTCCTGGTCAGTTCACTGGACAGACACTCTATTTGAACAGTATGGTTCCAGTCAGTTCACTATAAACAGTATGGTCCCAATCAGTTCACTGGAAAGACACACTATTTAAACAGTATGATCCTTGTCAGTTAACTGGAAAGACACTCTATTTAAACAGTATGGTCCTGGTGAGTTCACTGGAAACAGTATGGTCCTGGTCAGTTCACTGGACAGACACTCTATTTAAACAGTATGGTCCTGGTGAGTTCACTGGAAACAGTATGGTCCTGGTCAGTTCACTGGACAGACATTCTATTTAAACAGTATGGTCCTGGTCAGTTCACTGGAAACAGTATGGTCCTGGTCAGTCCAATGGTAAAGTCACTCTATTTAAACAGTATGATCCTGGTCAGTTCACTGGACAGACACTCTATTTAAACAGTATGGTCCTGGTCAGTTCACTGGAAAGACACTCTATTTAAACAGTATGGTCCTGGAGAGTTCACTGGACAGACATTCTATTTAAACAGTATTGTCCTGGTCAGTTCACTGGACAGACACTCTATTTAAACAGTATGGTCCTGGTCAGTGCACTGGAAAGACACTCTATTTAAACAGTATGATCCTGGTCAGTTCACTGGAAAGACACTCTATTTAAACAGTATGGTCCTGGTCAGTTCACTGGACAGACACTCTATTTGAACAGTATTGTCCTGGTCAGTTCACTGGAAAGACACTCTATTTAAACAGTATGGTCCTTGTCAGTTCACTGGAAATACACTCTATTTGAACAGTATGGTCCCAGTCAGTTCACTATAAACAGTATGGTCCTGGTCAGTTCACTGGAAAGACACTCTATTTAAACAGTATGATCCTGGTCAGTTCACTGGACAGACTCTATATTTAAACAGTATGGTCCTGGTCAGTTCACTGGAAAGACACTATTTAAAACAGTATGGTCCTTGTCAGTTCACTGGAAAGATACTCTATTTAAACAGTATGATCCTGGTCAGTTCACTGGAAACAGTATGGTCCTGGTCAGTCCAATGGAAAGACACTCTATTTAAACAGTATGGTCCTGGTCAGTTCACTGGAAACAGTATGGTCCTGGTCAGTTCACTGGACAGACACTCTATTTGAACAGTATTGTCCTAGTCAGTTCACTGGACAGACACTATTTAAACAGTATGGTCCTGGTCAGTTCACTGGAAACAGTATGGTCCTGGTCAGTTCACTGGACAGACAATCTATTTGAACAGTATGGTCCTGGTCAGTTCACTGGACAGACACTCTATTTAAACAGTATGGTCCTGGTCAGTTCACTAGAAAGACACTCTATTTGAACAGTATGGTCCTGGTCAGTTCACTGGAAACAGTATGGTCCTGGTCAGTTCACTGGACAGACACTCTATTTGAACAGTATGGTCCTGGTCAGTTCACTCGACAGACACCCTATTTGAACAGTATGGTCCTGGTCAGTTCACTGGACAGACACTCTATTTAAACAGTATGGTCCTTGTCAGTTCACTGGAAATACACTCTATTTGAACAGTATGGTTCCAGTCAGTTCACTATAAACAGTATGGTCCCAATCAGTTCACTGGAAAGACACACTATTTAAACAGTATGATCCTTGTCAGTTAACTGGAAAGACACTCTATTTAAACAGTATGGTCCTTGTCAGTTCACTGGAAAGACTCTATTTAAACAGTATGATCCTGGTCAGTTCACTGGACAGACACTCTATTTAAAGAGTATGGTCCTGGTCAGTTCACTGGAAAGACACTCTATTTAAACAGTATGGTCCTGGTCAGTTCACTGGAAAGACACTCTATTTAAACAGTATGGTCCTGGTCAATTCACTGGAAGGACACTCTATTTAAACAGTATGGTCCTGGTCAGTCCAATGGAAAGACACTCTATTTAAACAGTATGATCCTGGTCAGTTCACTGGACAGACTCTATATTTAAACAGTATGGTCCTGGTCAGTTCACTGGAAAGACACTTTATTTAAAACTGCATGGTCCTTGTCAGTTCACTGGAAAGACACTATTTAAACAGTATGATCCTGGTCAGTTCACTGGACAGACTCTATATTTAAACAGTATGGTCCTGGTCAGTTCACTGGAAAGACACTATTTAAAACAGTATGGTCCTTGTCAGTTCACTGGAAAGATACTCTATTTAAACAGTATGATCCTGGTCAGTTCACTGGAAACAGTATGGTCCTGGTCAGTCCAATGGAAAGACACTCTATTTAAACAGTATGGTCCTGGTCAGTTCACTGGAAACAGTATGGTCCTGGTCAGTTCACTGGACAGACACTCTATTTGAACAGTATGGTCCTGGTCAGTTCACTGGACAGACACTATTTAAACAGTATGGTCCTGGTCAGTTCACTGGAAACAGTATGGTCCTGGTCAGTTCACTGGACAGACAATCTATTTGAACAGTATGGTCCTGGTCAGTTCACTGGACAGACACTCTATTTAAACAGTATGGTCCTGGTCAGTTCACTGGAAAGACACTCTATTTGAACAGTATGGTCCTGGTCAGTTCACTGGAAACAGTATGGTCCTGGTCAGTTCACTGGACAGACACTCTATTTGAACAGTATGGTCCTGGTCAGTTCACTGGACAGACACCCTATTTGAACAGTATGGTCCTGGTCAGTTCACTGTACAGACACTCTATTTAAACAGTATGGTCCTTGTCAGTTCACTGGAAATACACTCTATTTGAACAGTATGGTTCCAGTCAGTTCACTATAAACAGTATGGTCCCAATCTGTTCACTGGAAAGACACACTATTTAAACAGTATGATCCTTGTCAGTTAACTGGAAAGACACTCTATTTAAACAGTATGGTCCTGGTGAGTTCACTGGAAACAGTATGGTCCTGGTCAGTTCACTGGACAGACACTCTATTTAAACAGTATGGTCCTGGTGAGTTCACTGGAAACAGTATGGTCCTGGTCAGTTCACTGGACAGACATTCTATTTAAACAGTATGGTCCTGGTCAGTTCACTGGAAACAGTATGGTCCTGGTCAGTCCAATGGTAAAGTCACTCTATTTAAACAGTATGATCCTGGTCAGTTCACTGGACAGACACTCTATTTAAACAGTATGGTCCTGGTCAGTTCACTGGAAAGACACTCTATTTAAACAGTATGGTCCTTGAGAGTTCACTGGAAACAGTATGGTCCTGGTGAGTTCACTGGACAGACATTCTATTTAAACAGTATTGTCCTGGTCAGTTCACTGGACAGACACTCTATTTAAACAGTATGGTCCTGGTCAGTGCACTGGAAAGACACTCTATTTAAACATTATGATCCTGGTCAGTTCACTGGAAAGACACTCTATTTAAACAGTATGGTCCTTGAGAGTTCACTGGAAACAGTATGGTCCTGGTCAGTTCACTGGACAGACATTCTATTTAAACAGTATTGTCCTGGTCAGTTCACTGGACAGACACTCTATTTAAACAGTATGGTCCTGGTCAGTGCACTGGAAAGACACTCTATTTAAACAGTATGATCCTGGTCAGTTCACTGGAAAGACACTCTATTTAAACAGTATGGTCCTGGTCAGTTCACTGGACAGACACTCTATTTGAACAGTATTGTCCTGGTCAGTTCACTGGAAAGACACTCTATTTAAACAGTATGGTCCTTGTCAGTTCACTGGAAATACACTCTATTTGAACAGTATGGTCCCAGTCAGTTCACTATAAACAGTATGGTCCTGGTCAGTTCACTGGAAAGACACTCTATTTAAACAGTATGGTCCTGGTCAGTTCACTGGAAAGACACTGTATTTAAACAGTATGATCCTGGTCAGTTCACTGGAAAGACACTCTATTTAAACAATATGATCCTGGTCATTTCACTGGAAAGACACTCTATTTAAACAGTATGATCCTGGTCATTTCACTTTAAACAGTATGGTCCTGGTCAGTCCAATGGAAAGACACTCTATTTAAACAGTATGGTCCTGGTCAGTTCACTGGAAAGACACTCTATTTGAACAGTATGGTCCTGGTCAGTTCACTGGACAGACACTCTATTTAAACAGTATGGTCCTGGTCAGTTAACTGGAAAGACACTCTATTTAAACAGTATGGTCCTGGTGAGTTCACTGGAAACAGTATGGTCCTGGTCAGTTCACTGGACATACACTCTATTTAAACAGTATGGTCCTGGTGAGTTCACTGGAAACAGTATGGTCCTGGTCAGTTCACTGGACAGACATTCTATTTAAACAGTATGGTCCTGGTCAGTTCACTGGAAACAGTATGGTCCTGGTCAGTCCAATGGAAAGACACTCTATTTAAACAGTATGATCCTGGTCAGTTCACTGGACAGACACTCTATTTAAACAGTATGGTCCTGGTCAGTTCACTGGAAAGACACTCTATTTAAACAGTATGGTCCTGGTGAGTTCACTGGAAACAGTATGGTCCTGGTCAGTTCACTGGACAGACATTCTATTTAAACAGTATTGTCCTGGTCAGTTCACTGGACAGACACTCTATTTAAACAGTATGGTCCTGGTCAGTTCACTGGAAGGACACTCTATTTAAACAGTATGGTCCTGGTCAGTTCACTGGAAGGACACTGTATTTAAACAGTATGATCCTGGTCAGTTCACTGGAAACAGTATGGTCCTGGTCAGTTCACTGGAAAGACACTCTATTTAAACAGTATGGTCCTGGTGAGTTCACTGGAAACAGTATGGTCCTGGTCAGTTCACTGGACAGACATTCTATTTAAACAGTATTGTCCTGGTCAGTTCACTGGACAGACACTCTATTTAAACAGTATGGTCCTGGTCAGTTCACTGGAAAGACACACTATTTAAACAGTATGATCCTGGTCAGTTCACTGGAAACAGTATTGTCCTGGTCAGTCCAATGGAAAGACTCTATTTAAACAGTGTGATCCTGGTCAGTTCACTGGACAGACACTCTATTTAAACAGTATGGTCCTGGTCAGTTCACTGGAAAGACACTCTATTTAAACAGTATGGTCCTGGACAGTTCACTGGAAAGACACTCTATTTAAACAGTATGGTCCTGGTCAGTTCACTGGAAGGACACTCTATTTAAACAGTATGGTCCTGGTCAGTCCAATGGAAAGACACTCTATTTAAACAGTATGATCCTGGTCAGTTCACTGGACAGACACTCTATTTAAACAGTATGGTCCTGGTCAGTTCACTGGAAAGACACTCTATTTAAACAGTATGGTCCTGGTGAGTTCACTGGAAACAGTATGGTCCTGGTCAGTTCACTGGACAGACATTCTATTTAAACAGTATGGTCCTGGTCAGTTCACTGGACAGACACTCTATTTAAACAGTATGGTCCTGGTCAGTTCACTGGAAACAGTATGGTCCTGGTCAGTTCACTGGAAAGACACAGTCTGATCCTGGTCAGTTCACTGGAAACTTTATGGTCCTTGTCAGTTCACTGGAAGGACACTCTATTTAAACAGTATGATCCTGGTCAGTTCACTGGACAGACACTCTATTTAAACAGTATGGTCCTGGTCAGTTCACTGGAAATACACTCTATTTTAAA
Organism: Salmo salar; assembly: GCF_905237065.1. Taxonomy (NCBI): domain Eukaryota; kingdom Metazoa; phylum Chordata; class Actinopteri; order Salmoniformes; family Salmonidae; genus Salmo; species Salmo salar. Next base: position 117,125,932 of record NC_059442.1, read on the forward strand.
CAGTATGGTCCTGGTGAGTTCACTGGAAACAGTATGGTCCTGGTCAGTTCACTGGACAGACATTCTTTTTAAACAGTATGGTCCTGGTCAGTTCACTGTACAGACACACTATGTAAACAGTATGATCCTGGTCAGTTCACTGGAAACAGTATGGTCCTGGTCAGACCAATGGAAAGACACTCTATTTAAACACTATGATCCTGGTCAGTTCACTGGACAGACACTCTATTTAAACAGTATGGTCCTGGTCAGTTTACTGGAAACAGTATTGTCCTGGTCAGTCCAATGGAAAGACTCTATTTAAACAGTGTGATCCTGGTCAGTTCACTGGACAGACACTCTATTTAAACAGTATGGTCCTGGTCAGTTCACTGGAAAGACACTCTATTTAAACATTATGGTCCTGGACAGTTCACTGGAAAGACACTCTATTTAAACAGTATGGTCCTGGTCAGTTCACTGGAAGGACACTCTATTTAAACAGTATGGTCCTGGTCAGTCCAATGGAAAGACACTCTATTTAAACAGTATGATCCTGGTCAGTTCACTGGACAGACACTCTATTTAAACAGTATGGTCCTGGTCAGTTCACTGGAAAGACACTCTATTTAAACAGTATGGTCCTGGTGAGTTCACTGGAAACAGTATGGTCCTGGTCAGTTCACTGGACAGACATTCTATTTAAACAGTATTGTCCTGGTCAGTTCACTGGACAGACACTCTATTTAAACAGTATGGTCCTGGTCAGTGCACTGGAAAGACACTCTATTTAAACAGTATGATCCTGGTCAGTTCACTGGAAAGACACTCTATTTAAACAGTATGGTCCTGGTCAGTTCACTGGACAGACACTCTATTTGAACAGTATTGTCCTGGTCAGTTCACTGGAAAGACACTCTATTTAAACAGTATGGTCCTTGTCAGTTCACTGGAAATACACTCTATTTGAACAGTATGGTCCCAGTCAGTTCACTATAAACAGTATGGTCCTGGTCAGTTCACTGGAAAGACACTCTATTTAAACAGTATGGTCCTGGTCAGTTCACTGGAAAGACACTGTATTTAAACAGTATGATCCTGGTCAGTTCACTGGAAAGACACTCTATTTAAACAATATGATCCTGGTCATTTCACTGGAAAGACACTCTATTTAAACAGTATGATCCTGGTCATTTCACTTTAAACAGTATGGTCCTGGTCAGTCCAATGGAAAGACACTCTATTTAAACAGTATGGTCCTGGTCAGTTCACTGGACAGACACTCTATTTGAACAGTATGGTCCTGGTCAGTTCACTGGACAGACACTCTATTTAAACAGTATGGTCCTGGTCAGTTAACTGGAAAGACACTCTATTTAAACAGTATGGTCCTGGTGAGTTCACTGGAAACAGTATGGTCCTGGTCAGTTCACTGGACATACACTCTATTTAAACAGTATGGTCCTGGTGAGTTCACTGGAAACAGTATGGTCCTGGTCAGTTCACTGGACAGACATTCTATTTAAACAGTATGGTCCTGGTCAGTTCACTGGAAACAGTATGGTCCTGGTCAGTCCAATGGAAAGACACTCTATTTAAACAGTATGATCCTGGTCAGTTCACTGGACAGACACTCTATTTAAACAGTATGGTCCTGGTCAGTTCACTGGAAAGACACTCTATTTAAACAGTATGGTCCTGGTGAGTTCACTGGAAACAGTATGGTCCTGGTCAGTTCACTGGACAGACATTCTATTTAAACAGTATTGTCCTGGTCAGTTCACTGGACAGACACTCTATTTAAACAGTATGGTCCTGGTCAGTTCACTGGAAGGACACTCTATTTAAACAGTATGGTCCTGGTCAGTTCACTGGAAGGACACTGTATTTAAACAGTATGATCCTGGTCAGTTCACTGGAAACAGTATGGTCCTGGTCAGTTCACTGGAAAGACACTCTATTTAAACAGTATGGTCCTGGTGAGTTCACTGGAAACAGTATGGTCCTGGTCAGTTCACTGGACAGACATTCTATTTAAACAGTATTGTCCTGGTCAGTTCACTGGACAGACACTCTATTTAAACAGTATGGTCCTGGTCAGTTCACTGGAAAGACACACTATTTAAACAGTATGATCCTGGTCAGTTCACTGGAAACAGTATTGTCCTGGTCAGTCCAATGGAAAGACTCTATTTAAACAGTGTGATCCTGGTCAGTTCACTGGACAGACACTCTATTTAAACAGTATGGTCCTGGTCAGTTCACTGGAAAGACACTCTATTTAAACAGTATGGTCCTGGACAGTTCACTGGAAAGACACTCTATTTAAACAGTATGGTCCTGGTCAGTTCACTGGAAGGACACTCTATTTAAACAGTATGGTCCTGGTCAGTCCAATGGAAAGACACTCTATTTAAACAGTATGATCCTGGTCAGTTCACTGGACAGACACTCTATTTAAACAGTATGGTCCTGGTCAGTTCACTGGAAAGACACTCTATTTAAACAGTATGGTCCTGGTGAGTTCACTGGAAACAGTATGGTCCTGGTCAGTTCACTGGACAGACATTCTATTTAAACAGTATGGTCCTGGTCAGTTCACTGGACAGACACTCTATTTAAACAGTATGGTCCTGGTCAGTTCACTGGAAACAGTATGGTCCTGGTCAGTTCACTGGAAAGACACAGTCTGATCCTGGTCAGTTCACTGGAAACTTTATGGTCCTTGTCAGTTCACTGGAAGGACACTCTATTTAAACAGTATGATCCTGGTCAGTTCACTGGACAGACACTCTATTTAAACAGTATGGTCCTGGTCAGTTCACTGGAAATACACTCTATTTTAAACAGTATGGTCCTGGTGAGTTCACTGGAAACAGTATGGTCCTGGTCAGTTCACTGGACAGACATTCTTTTTAAACAGTATGGTCCTGGTCAGTTCACTGTACAGACACACTATGTAAACAGTATGATCCTGGTCAGTTCACTGGAAACAGTATGGTCCTGGTCAGACCAATGGAAAGACACTCTATTTAAACACTATGATCCTGGTCAGTTCACTGGACAGACACTCTATTTAAACAGTATGGTCCTGGTCAGTTTACTGGAAACAGTATTGTCCTGGTCAGTCCAATGGAAAGACTCTATTTAAACAGTGTGATCCTGGTCAGTTCACTGGACAGACACTCTATTTAAACAGTATGGTCCTGGTCAGTTCACTGGAAAGACACTCTATTTAAACATTATGGTCCTGGACAGTTCACTGGAAAGACACTCTATTTAAACAGTATGGTCCTGGTCAGTTCACTGGAAGGACACTCTATTTAAACAGTATGGTCCTGGTCAGTCCAATGGAAAGACACTCTATTTAAACAGTATGATCCTGGTCAGTTCACTGGACAGACACTCTATTTAAACAGTATGGTCCTGGTCAGTTCACTGGAAAGACACTCTATTTAAACAGTATGGTCCTGGTGAGTTCACTGGAAACAGTATGGTCCTGGTCAGTTCACTGGACAGACATTCTATTTAAACAGTATGGTCCTGGTCAGTTCACTGGACAGACACTCTATTTAAACAGTATGGTCCTGGTCAGTTCACTGGAAACAGTATGGTCCTGGTCAGTTCACTGGAAAGACACAGTCTGATCCTGGTCAGTTCACTGGAAACTTTATGGTCCTTGTCAGTTCACTGGAAGGACACTCTATTTAAACAGTATGATCCTGGTCAGTTCACTGGACAGACACTCTATTTAAACAGTATGGTCCTGGTCAGTTCACTGGAAATACACTCTATTTTAAACAGTATGGTCCTGGTGAGTTCACTGGAAACAGTATGGTCCTGGTCAGTTCACTGGACAGACATTCTTTTTAAACAGTATGGTCCTGGTCAGTTCACTGTACAGACACACTATGTAAACAGTATGATCCTGGTCAGTTCACTGGAAACAGTATGGTCCTGGTCAGACCAATGGAAAGACACTCTACTTAAACACTATGATCCTGGTCAGTTCACTGGACAGACACTCTATTTAAACAGTATGGTCCTGGTCAGTTCACTGGAAAGACACTCTATTTAAACAGTATGGTCCTGGTGAGTTCACTGGAAACAGTATGGTCCTGGTCAGTTCACTGGACAGACATTCTATTTAAACAGTATGGTCCTGGTCAGTTCACTGGACAGACACTCTATTTAAACAGTATGGTCCTGGTCAGTTCACTGGAAACAGTATGGTCCTGGTCAGTTCACTGGAAAGACACAGTCTGATCCTGGTCAGTTCACTGGAAACATTATGGTCCTGGTCAGTTCACTGGAAGGACACTCTATTTAAACGGTATGGTCCTGGTCAGTTCACTGGAAGGACACTCTATTTAAACAGTATGGTCCTGGTCAGTTCACTGGAAGGACACTCTATTTAAACAGTATGGTCCTGGTCAGTTCACTGGAAGGACACTCTATTTAAACAGAATGGTCCTGGTCAGTTCACTGGAAGGACACTGTATTTAAACAGTATGATCCTGGTCAGTTCACTGGAAACAGTATGGTCCTGGTCAGTTCACTGGGAAGACACTCTATTTAAACAGTATGATCCTGGTCAGTTCACTGGAAACAGTATGGTCCTTGTCAGTTCACTGGAAAGACACTGTATTTAAACAGTATGATCCTGGTCAGTTCACTGGAAAGACACACTATTTAAACAGTATGATCCTGGTCAGTTCACTGGAAACAGTATGGTCCTGGTCAGTCCAATGGAAAGACTCTATTTAAACAGTATGATCCTGGTCAGTTCACTGGACAGACACTCTATTTAAACAGTATGGTCCTGGTCAGTTCACTGGAAAGACACTCTATTTAAACAGTATGGTCCTGGTCAGTTCACTGGAAAGACACTCTATTTAAACAGTATGGTCCTGGTCAATTCACTGGAAGGACACTCTATTTAAACAGTATGGTCCTGGTCAGTCCAATGGAAAGACACTCTATTTAAACAGTATGATCCTGGTCAGTTCACTGGACAGACTCTATATTTAAACAGTATGGTCCTGGTCAGTTCACTGGAAAGACACTCTATTTAAAACAGTATGGTCCTTGTCAGTTCACTGGAAAGACACTCTATTTAAACAGTATGGTCCTGGTGAGTTCACTGGAAACAGTATGGTCCTGGTCAGTTCACTGGACAGACATTCTATTTAAACAGTATGGTCCTGGTCAGTTCACTGGACAGACACTCTATTTAAACAGTATGGTCCTGGTCAGTTCACTGGAAACAGTATGGTCCTGGTCAGTTCACTGGAAAGACACAGTCTGATCCTGGTCAGTTCACTGGAAACTTTATGGTCCTTGTCAGTTCACTGGAAGGACACTCTATTTAAACAGTATGATCCTGGTCAGTTCACTGGACAGACACTCTATTTAAACAGTATGGTCCTGGTCAGTTCACTGGAAATACACTCTATTTTAAACAGTATGGTCCTGGTGAGTTCACTGGAAACAGTATGGTCCTGGTCAGTTCACTGGACAGACATTCTTTTTAAACAGTATGGTCCTGGTCAGTTCACTGTACAGACACACTATGTAAACAGTATGATCCTGGTCAGTTCACTGGAAACAGTATGGTCCTGGTCAGACCAATGGAAAGACACTCTATTTAAACACTATGATCCTGGTCAGTTCACTGGACAGACACTCTATTTAAACAGTATGGTCCTGGTCAGTTCACTGGAAAGACACTCTATTTAAACAGTATGGTCCTGGTGAGTTCACTGGAAACAGTATGGTCCTGGTCAGTTCACTGGACAGACATTCTATTTAAACAGTATGGTCCTGGTCAGTTCACTGGACAGACACTCTATTTAAACAGTATGGTCCTGGTCAGTTCACTGGAAACAGTATGGTCCTGGTCAGTTCACTGGAAAGACACAGTCTGATCCTGGTCAGTTCACTGGAAACATTATGGTCCTGGTCAGTTCACTGGAAGGACACTCTATTTAAACGGTATGGTCCTGGTCAGTTCACTGGAAGGACACTCTATTTAAACAGTATGGTCCTGGTCAGTTCACTGGAAGGACACTCTATTTAAACAGTATGGTCCTGGTCAGTTCACTGGAAGGACACTCTATTTAAACAGAATGGTCCTGGTCAGTTCACTGGAAGGACACTGTATTTAAACAGTATGATCCTGGTCAGTTCACTGGAAACAGTATGGTCCTGGTCAGTTCACTGGGAAGACACTCTATTTAAACAGTATGATCCTGGTCAGTTCACTGGAAACAGTATGGTCCTTGTCAGTTCACTGGAAAGACACTGTATTTAAACAGTATGATCCTGGTCAGTTCACTGGAAAGACACACTATTTAAACAGTATGATCCTGGTCAGTTCACTGGAAACAGTATGGTCCTGGTCAGTCCAATGGAAAGACTCTATTTAAACAGTATGATCCTGGTCAGTTCACTGGACAGACACTCTATTTAAACAGTATGGTCCTGGTCACTTCACTGGAAAGACACTCTATTTAAACAGTATGGTCCTGGTCAGTTCACTGGAAAGACACTCTATTTAAACAGTATGGTCCTGGTCAATTCACTGGAAGGACACTCTATTTAAACAGTATGGTCCTGGTCAGTCCAATGGAAAGACACTCTATTTAAACAGTATGATCCTGGTCAGTTCACTGGACAGACTCTATATTTAAACAGTATGGTCCTGGTCAGTTCACTGGAAAGACACTCTATTTAAAACAGTATGGTCCTTGTCAGTTCACTGGAAAGACACTATTTAAACAGTATGATCCTGGTCAGTTCACTGGACAGACTCTATATTTAAACAGTATGGTCCTGGTCAGTTCACTGGAAAGACACTATTTAAAACAGTATGGTCCTTGTCAGTTCACTGGAAAGATACTCTATTTAAACAGTATGATCCTGGTCAGTTCACTGGAAACAGTATGGTCCTGGTCAGTCCAATGGAAAGACACTCTATTTAAACAGTATGATCCTGGTCAGTTCACTGGAAACAGTATGGTCCTGGTCAGTTCACTGGACAGACACTCTATTTGAACAGTATGGTCCTGGTCAGTTCACTGGACAGACACTATTTAAACAGTATGGTCCTGGTCAGTTCACTGGAAACAGTATGGTCCTGGTCAGTTCACTGGACAGACAATCTATTTGAACAGTATGGTCCTGGTCAGTTCACTGGACAGACACTCTATTTAAACAGTATGGTCCTGGTCAGTTCACTGGAAAGACACTCTATTTGAACAGTATGGTCCTGGTCAGTTCACTGGACAGACACCCTATTTGAACAGTATGGTCCTGGTCAGTTCACTGTACAGACACTCTATTTAAACAGTATGGTCCTTGTCAGTTCACTGGAAATACACTCTATTTGAACAGTATGGTTCCAGTCAGTTCACTATAAACAGTATGGTCCCAATCAGTTCACTGGAAAGACACACTATTTAAATAGTATGATCCTTGTCAGTTAACTGGAAAGACACTCTATTTAAACAGTATGGTCCTGGTGAGTTCACTGGAAACAGTATGGTCCTGGTCAGTTCACTGGACAGACACTCTATTTAAACAGTATGGTCCTGGTCAGTTCACTGGAAACAGTATGGTCCTAGTCAGTCCAATGGTAAAGTCACTCTATTTAAACAGTATGATCCTGGTCAGTTCACTGGACAGACACTCTATTTAAACAGTATGGTCCTGGTCAGTTCACTGGAAAGACACTCTATTTAAACAGTATGGTCCTTGAGAGTTCACTGGAAACAGTATGGTCCTGGTCAGTTCACTGGACAGACATTCTATTTAAACAGTATTGTCCTGGTCAGTTCACTGGACAGACACTCTATTTAAACAGTATGGTCCTGGTCAGTGCACTGGAAAGACACTCTATTTAAACAGTATGATCCTGGTCAGTTCACTGGAAAGACACTCTATTTAAACAGTATGGTCCTGGTCAGTTCACTGGACAGACACTCTATTTGAACAGTATTGTCCTGGTCACTTCACTGGAAAGACACTCTATTTAAAAAGTATGGTCCTTGTCAGTTCACTGGAAATACACTCTATTTGAACAGTATGGTCCCAGTCAGTTCACTATAAACAGTATGGTCCTGGTCAGTTCACTGGAAAGACACTCTATTTAAACAGTATGGTCCTGGTCAGTTCACTGGAAAGACACTGTATTTAAACAGTATGATCCTGGTCAGTTCACTGGAAAGCCACTCTATTTAAACAATATGATCCTGGTCAGTTCACTGGAAAGACACTCTATTTAAACAGTATGATCCTGGTCATTTCACTTTAAACAGTATGGTCCTGGTCAGTCCAATGGAAAGACACTCTATTTAAACAGTATGGTCCTGGTCAGTTCACTGGAAAGTCACTCTATTTGAACAGTATGGTCCTGGTCAGTTCACTGGACAGACACTCTATTTAAACAGTATGGTCCTGGTCAGTTAACTGGAAAGACACTCTATTTAAACAGTATGGTCCTGGTGAGTTCACTGGAAACAGTATGGTCCTGGTCAGTTCACTGGACAGACACTCTATTTAAACAGTATGGTCCTGCTGAGTTCACTGGAAACAGTATGGTCCTGGTCAGTTCACTGGACAGACATTCTATTTAAACAGTATGGTCCTGGTCAGTTCACTGGAAACAGTATGGTCCTGGTCAGTCCAATGGAAAGACACTCTATTTAAACAGTATGATCCTGGTCAGTTCACTGGACAGACACTCTATTTAAACAGTATGGTCCTGGTCAGTTCACTGGAAGGACACTCTATTTAAACAGTATGGTCCTGGTCAGTTCACTGGAAGGACACTGTATTTAAACAGTATGATCCTGGTCAGTTCACTGGAAACAGTATGGTCCTGGTCAGTTCACTGGAAAGACACTCTATTTAAACAGTATGGTCCTGGTGAGTTCACTGGAAACAGTATGGTCCTGGTCAGTTCACTGGACAGACATTCTATTTAAACAGTATTGTCCTGGTCAGTTCACGGGACAGACACTCTATTTAAACAGTATGGTCCTGGTCAGTTCACTGGAAAGACACACTATTTAAACAGTATGATCCTGGTCAGTTCACTGGAAACAGTATTGTCCTGGTCAGTCCAATGGAAAGACTCTATTTAAACAGTGTGATCCTGGTCAGTTCACTGGACAGACACTCTATTTAAACAGTATGGTCCTGGTCAGTTCACTGGAAGGACACTCTATTTAAACAGCATGGTCCTGGTCAGTCCAATGGAAAGACACTCTATTTAAACAGTATGATCCTGGTCAGTTCACTGGAAAGACACTCTATTTAAACAGTATGGTCCTGGTCAGTTCACTGGAAAGACACTCTATTTAAACAGTATGGTCCTGGTGAGTTCACTGGAAACAGTATGGTCCTGGTCAGTTCACTGGACAGACATTCTATTTATACAGTATGGTCCTGGTCAGTTCACTGGACAGACACTCTATTTAAACAGTATGGTCCTGGTCAGTTCACTGGAAACAGTATTGTCCTGGTCAGTTCACTGGAAAGACACAGTCTGATCCTGGTCAGTTCACTGGAAACATTATGGTCCTTGTCAGTTCACTGGAAGGACACTCTATTTAAACAGTATGATCCTGGTCAGTTCACTGGACAGACACTCTATTTAAACAGTATGGTCCTGGTCAGTTCACTGGAAACAGTATGGTCCTGGTCAGTTCACTGGACAGACATTCTTTTTAAACAGTATGGTCCTGGTCAGTTCACTGGACAGACACACTATGTAAACAGTATGATCCTGGTCAGTTCACTGGAATCAGTATGGTCCTGGTCAGTCCAATGGAAAGACACTCTATTTAAACAGTATGATCCTGGTCAGTTCACTGGACAGACACTCTATTTAAACAGTATGGTACTGGTCAGTTCACTGGAAAGACACTCTATTTAAACAGTATGGTCCTGGTGAGTTCACTGAAAACAGTATGGTCCTGGTCAGTTCACTGGAAAGACACTCTATTTAAACAGTATGGTCCTGGTCAGTTCACTGGACAGACACTCTATTTGAACAGTATTGTCCTGGTCACTTCACTGGAAAGACACTCTATTTAAACAGTATGGTCCTTGTCAGTTCACTGGAAATACACTCTATTTTAACAGTATGGTCCCAGTCAGTTCACTATAAACAGTATGGTCCTGGTCAGTTCACTGGAAAGACACTCTATTTAAACAGTATGGTCCTGGTCAGTTCACTGGAAAGACACTGTATTTAAACAGTATGATCCTGGTCAGTTCACTGGAAAGACACTCTATTTAAACAATATGATCCTGGTCAGTTCACTGGAAAGACACTCTATTTAAACAGTATGATCCTGGTCATTTCACTTTAAACAGTATGGTCCTGGTCAGTCCAATGGAAAGACACTCTATTTAAACAGTATGGTCCTGGTCAGTTCACTGGAAAGACACTCTATTTGAACAGTATGGTCCTGGTCAGTTCACTGGACAGACACACTATGTAAACAGTATGATCCTGGTCAGTTCACTGGAATCAGTATGGTCCTGGTCAGTCCAATGGAAAGACACTCTATTTAAACAGTATGATCCTGGTCAGTTCACTGGACAGACACTCTATTTAAACAGTATGGTACTGGTCAGTTCACTGGAAAGACACTCTATTTAAACAGTATGGTCCTGGTGAGTTCACTGAAAACAGTATGGTCCTGGTCAGTTCACTGGAAAGACACTCTATTTAAACAGTATGGTCCTGGTCAGTTCACTGGACAGACACTCTATTTGAACAGTATTGTCCTGGTCACTTCACTGGAAAGACACTCTATTTAAACAGTATGGTCCTTGTCAGTTCACTGGAAATACACTCTATTTGAACAGTATGGTCCCAGTCAGTTCACTATAAACAGTATGGTCCTGGTCAGTTCACTGGAAAGACACTCTATTTAAACAGTATGGTCCTGGTCAGTTCACTGGAAAGACACTGTATTTAAACAGTATGATCCTGGTCAGTTCACTGGAAAGACACTCTATTTAAACAATATGATCCTGGTCAGTTCACTGGAAAGACACTCTATTTAAACAGTATGATCCTGGTCATTTCACTTTAAACAGTATGGTCCTGGTCAGTCCAATGGAAAGACACTCTATTTAAACAGTATGGTCCTGGTCAGTTCACTGGAAAGACACTCTATTTGAACAGTATGGTCCTGGTCAGTTCACTGGACAGACACTCTATTTAAACAGTATGGTCCTGGTCAGTTAACTGGAAAGACACTCTATTTAAACAGTATGGTCCTGGTGAGTTCACTTGAAACAGTATGGTCCTGGTCAGTTCACTGGACAGACACTCTATTTAAACAGTATGGTCCTGGTGAGTTCACTGGAAACAGTATGGTCCTGGTCAGTTCACTGGACAGACATTCTATTTAAACAGTATGGTCCTGGTCAGTTCACTGGAAACAGTATGGTCCTGGTCAGTCCAATGGAAAGACACTCTATTTAAACAGTATGATCCTGGTCAGTTCACTGGACAGACACTCTATTTAAACAGTATGGTCCTGGTCAGTTCACTGGAAAGACACTCGATTTAAACAGTATGGTCCTGGTGAGTTCACTGGAAACAGTATGGTCCTGGTCAGTTCACTGGACAGACATTCTATTTAAACAGTATTGTCCTGGTCAGTTCACTGGACAGACACTCTATTTAAACAGTATGGTCCTGGTCAGTTCTTTGGAAGGACACTCTATTTAAACAGTATGGTCCTGGTCAGTTCACTGGAAGGACACTGTATTTAAACAGTATGATCCTGGTCAGTTCACTGGAAACAGTATGGTCCTGGTCAGTTCACTGGAAAGACACTCTATTTAAACAGTATGGTCCTGGTGAGTTCACTGGAAACAGTATGGTCCTGGTCAGTTCACTGGACAGACATTCTATTTAAACAGTATTGTCCTGGTCAGTTCACGGGACAGACACTCTATTTAAACAGTATGGTCCTGGTCAGTTCACTGGAAAGACACACTATTTAAACAGTATGATCCTGGTCAGTTCACTGGAAACAGTATTGTCCTGGTCAGTCCAATGGAAAGACTCTATTTAAACAGTGTGATCCTGGTCAGTTCACTGGACAGACACTCTATTTAAACAGTATGGTCCTGGTCAGTTCACTGGAAAGACACTCTATTTAAACAGTATGGTCCTGGTCAGTTCACTGGAAAGACACTCTATTTAAACAGTATGGTCCTGGTCAGTTCACTGGAAGGACACTCTATTTAAACAGTATGATCCTGGTCAGTTCACTGGACAGACACTCTATTTAAACAGTATGGTCCTGGTCAGTTCACTGGAAAGACACTCTATTTAAACAGTATGGTCCTGGTGAGTTCACTGGAAACAGTATGGTCCTGGTCAGTTCACTGGACAGACATTCTATTTAAACAGTATGGTCCTGGTCAGTTCACTGGACAGACACTCTATTTAAACAGTATGGTCCTGGTCAGTTCACTGGAAACAGTATGGTCCTGGTCAGTTCACTGGAAAGACACAGTCTGATCCTGGTCAGTTCACTGGAAACATTATGGTCCTTGTCAGTTCACTGGAAGGACACTCTATTTAAACAGTATGATCCTGGTCAGTTCACTGGACAGACACTCTATTTAAACAGTATGGTCCTGGTCAGTTCACTGGAAATACACTCTATTTTAAACAGTATGGTCCTGGTGAGTTCACTGGAATCAGTATGGTCCTGGTCAGTTCACTGGACAGACATTCTTTTTAAACAGTATGGTCCTGGTCAGTTCACTGGACAGACACACTATGTAAACAGTATGATCCTGGTCAGTTCACTGGAATCAGTATGGTCCTGGTCAGTCCAATGGAAAGACACTCTATTTAAACAGTATGATCCTGGTCAGTTCACTGGACAGACACTCTATTTAAACAGTATGGTACTGGTCAGTTCACTGGAAAGACACTCTATTTAAACAGTATGGTCCTGGTGAGTTCACTGGAAACAGTATGGTCCTGGTCAGTTCACTGGACAGACATTCTATTTAAACAGTATGGTCCTGGTCAGTTCACTGGACAGACACTCTATTTAAACAGTATGGTCCTGGTCAGTTCACTGGAAACAGTATGGTCCTGGTCAGTTCACTGGAAAGACACAGTCTGATCCTGGTCAGTTCACTGGAAACATTATGGTCCTGGACAGTTCACTGGAAGGACACTCTATTTAAACGGTATGGTCCTGGTCAGTTCACTGGAAGGACACTCTATTTAAACAGTATGGTCCTGGTCAGTTCACTGGAAGGACACTCTATTTAAACAGTATGGTCCTGGTCAGTTCACTGGAAGGACACTCTATTTAAACAGTATGATCCTGGTCAGTTCACTGGAAACAGTATGGTCCTGGTCAGTTCACTGGAAAGACACTCTATTTAAACAGTATGATCCTGGTCAGTTCACTGGAAACAGTATGGTCCTGGTCAGTTCACTGGACAGACATTCTATTTAAACAGTATGGTCCTGGTCAGTTCACTGGAAACAGTATGGTCCTGGTCAGTCCAATGGAAAGACACTCTATTTAAACAGTATGATCCTGGTCAGTTCACTGGACAGACACTCTATTTAAACAGTATGGTCCTGGTCAGTTCACTGGAAAGACACTCTTTAAACAGTATGGTCCTGGTGAGTTCACTGGAAACAGTATGGTCCTGGTCAGTTCACTGGACAGACATTCTATTTAAACAGTATTGTCCTGGTCAGTTCACTGGACAGACACTCTATTTAAACAGTATGGTCCTGGTCAGTTCTTTGGAAGGACACTCTATTTAAACAGTATGGTCCTGGTCAGTTCACTGGAAGGACACTGTATTTAAACAGTATGATCCTGGTCAGTTCACTGGAAACAGTATGGTCCTGGTCAGTTCACTGGAAAGACACTCTATTTAAACAGTATGGTCCTGGTGAGTTCACTGGAAACAGTATGGTCCTGGTCAGTTCACTGGACAGACATTCTATTTAAACAGTATTGTCCTGGTCAGTTCACGGGACAGACACTCTATTTAAACAGTATGGTCCTGGTCAGTTCACTGGAAAGACACACTATTTAAACAGTATGATCCTGGTCAGTTCACTGGAAACAGTATTGTCCTGGTCAGTCCAATGGAAAGACTCTATTTAAACAGTGTGATCCTGGTCAGTTCACTGGACAGACACTCTATTTAAACAGTATGGTCCTGGTCAGTTCACTGGAAAGACACTCTATTTAAACAGTATGGTCCTGGTCAGTTCACTGGAAAGACACTCTATTTAAACAGTATGGTCCTGGTCAGTTCACTGGAAGGACACTCTATTTAAACAGTATGATCCTGGTCAGTTCACTGGACAGACACTCTATTTAAACAGTATGGTCCTGGTCAGTTCACTGGAAAGACACTCTATTTAAACAGTATGGTCCTGGTGAGTTCACTGGAAACAGTATGGTCCTGGTCAGTTCACTGGACAGACATTCTATTTAAACAGTATGGTCCTGGTCAGTTCACTGGACAGACACTCTATTTAAACAGTATGGTCCTGGTCAGTTCACTGGAAACAGTATGGTCCTGGTCAGTTCACTGGAAAGACACAGTCTGATCCTGGTCAGTTCACTGGAAACATTATGGTCCTTGTCAGTTCACTGGAAGGACACTCTATTTAAACAGTATGATCCTGGTCAGTTCACTGGACAGACACTCTATTTAAACAGTATGGTCCTGGTCAGTTCACTGGAAATACACTCTATTTTAAACAGTATGGTCCTGGTGAGTTCACTGGAAACAGTATGGTCCTGGTCAGTTCACTGGACAGACATTCTTTTTAAACAGTATGGTCCTGGTCAGTTCACTGGACAGACACACTATGTAAACAGTATGATCCTGGTCAGTTCACTGGAATCAGTATGGTCCTGGTCAGTCCAATGGAAAGACACTCTATTTAAACAGTATGATCCTGGTCAGTTCACTGGACAGACACTCTATTTAAACAGTATGGTCCTGGTCAGTTCACTGGAAATACACTCTATTTTAAACAGTATGGTCCTGGTGAGTTCACTGGAAACAGTATGGTCCTGGTCAGTTCACTGGACAGACATTCTTTTTAAACAGTATGGTCCTGGTCAGTTCACTGGACAGACACACTATGTAAACAGTATGATCCTGGTCAGTTCACTGGAATCAGTATGGTCCTGGTCAGTCCAATGGAAAGACACTCTATTTAAACAGTATGATCCTGGTCAGTTCACTGGACAGACACTCTATTTAAACAGTATGGTACTGGTCAGTTCACTGGAAAGACACTCTATTTAAACAGTATGGTCCTGGTGAGTTCACTGGAAACAGTATGATCCTGGTCAGTTCACTGGACAGACACTCTATTTAAACAGTATGGTACTGGTCAGTTCACTGGAAAGACACTCTATTTAAACAGTATGGTCCTGGTGAGTTCACTGGAAACAGTATGGTCCTGGTCAGTTCACTGGACAGACATTCTATTTAAACAGTATGGTCCTGGTCAGTTCACTGGACAGACACTCTATTTAAACAGTATGGTCCTGGTCAGTTCACTGGAAACAGTATGGTCCTGGTCAGTTCACTGGAAAGACACAGTCTGATCCTGGTCAGTTCACTGGAAACATTATGGTCCTGGACAGTTCACTGGAAGGACACTCTATTTAAACGGTATGGTCCTGGTCAGTTCACTGGAAGGACACTCTATTTAAACAGTATGGTCCTGGTCAGTTCACTGGAAGGACACTCTATTTAAACAGTATGGTCCTGGTCAGTTCACTGGAAGGACACTCTATTTAAACAGTATGATCCTGGTCAGTTCACTGGAAACAGTATGGTCCTGGTCAGTTCACTGGAAAGACACTCTATTTAAACAGTATGATCCTGGTCAGTTCACTGGAAACAGTATGGTCCTTGTCAGTTCACTGGAAAGACACTGTATTTAAACAGTATGATCCTGGTCAGTTCACTGGAAAGACACACTATTTAAACAGTATGATCCTGGTCAGTTCACTGGAAACAGTATGGTCCTGGTCAGTCCAATGGAAAGACTCTATTTAAACAGTATGATCCTGGTCAGTTCACTGGACAGACACTCTATTTAAACAGTAAGGTCCTGGTCAGTTCACTGGAAAGACACTCTATTTAAACAGTAGGGTCCTGGTCAGTTCACTGGAAAGACACTCTATTTAAACAGTATGGTCCTGGTCAATTCACTGGAAGGACACTCTATTTAAACAGTATGGTCCTGGTCAGTCCAAAGGAAAGACACTCTATTTAAACAGTATGATCCTGGTCAGTTCACTGGACAGACTCTATATTTAAACAGTATGGTCCTGGTCAGTTCACTGGAAAGACACTCTATTTAAAACAGTATGGTCCTTGTCAGTTCACTGGAAAGACACTATTTAAACAGTATGATCCTGGTCAGTTCACTGGACAGACTCTATATTTAAACAGTATGGTCCTTGTCAGTTCACTGGAAAGATACTCTATTTAAACAGTATGATCCTGGTCAGTTCACTGGAAACAGTATGGTCCTGGTCAGTCCAATGGAAAGACACTCTATTTAAACAGTATGGTCATGGTCAGTTCACTGGAAACAGTATGGTCCTGGTCAGTTCACTGGACAGACACTCTATTTGAACAGTATGGTCCAGGTCAGTTCACTGGACAGACACTATTTAAACAGTATGGTCCTGGTCAGTTCACTGGAAACAGTATGGTCCTGGTCAGTTCACTGGACAGACAATCTATTTGAACAGTATGGTCCTGGTCAGTTCACTGGACAGACACTCTATTTAAACAGTATGGTCCTGGTCAGTTCACTGGAAAGACACTCTATTTGAACAGTATGGTCCTGGTCAGTTCACTGGAAACAGTATGGTCCTGGTCAGTTCACTGGACAGACACTCTATTTAAACAGTATGGTCCTTGTCAGTTCACTGGAAATACACTCTATTTGAACAGTATGGTTCCAGTCAGTTCACTATAAACTGTATGGTCCCAATCAGTTCACTGGAAAGACACACTATTTAAACAGTATGATCCTTGTCAGTTAACTGGAAAGACACTCTATTTAAACAGTATGGTCCTGGTGAGTTCACTGGAAACAGTATGGTCCTGGTCAGTTCACTGGACAGACACTCTATTTAAACAGTATGGTCCTGGTGAGTTCACTGGAAACAGTATGGTCCTGGTCAGTTCACTGGACATACATTCTATTTAACCAGTATGGTCCTGGTCAGTTCACTGGAAACAGTATGGTCCTGGTCAGTCCAATGGTAAAGTCACTCTATTTAAACAGTATGATCCTGGTCAGTTCACTGGACAGACACTCTATTTAAACAGTATGGTCCTGGTCAGTTCACTGGAAAGACACTCTATTTAAACAGTATGGTCCTGGTCAGTTCACTGGAAATACACTCTATTTAAACAGTATGGTCCTGGTCAGTTCACTGGAAAGACACTCTATTTAAACAGTATGGTCCTGGTCAGTGCACTGGAAAGACACTCTATTTAAACAGTATGGTCCTGGTCAGTTCACTGGAAAGACACTCTATTTAACCTGTTGAGTCTAGGGGGCAGCATTTGCACGTCTGGATAAAAAAAATGTACCCGATTTAATCTGGTTACTAATCCTACCCAGTAACTAGAATATGCATGTACTTATTATATATGGATAGAAAACACTCTAAAGTTTCCAAAACTGTTTGAATGGTGTCTGTGAGTATAACAGAACTCATTTGGCAGGCAAAACCCTGAGACATTTTCTGACAGGAAGTGGATACCTGATGTGTTGTATTGACTTTAAACCTATCCCATTGAAAAACACAGGGGTTTAGGAATATTTTGGCACTTCCTATTGCTTCCACTAGATGTCACCAGCCTTTACAAAGTGTTTTGAGTCTTCTGGAGGGAGATCTGACCGAACAAGAGCCATGGAACGGTGATGTCCCATTAGACACCTGGCGCTACTTCATGTTGGGTACCCTCGTTCCAATAGGTTATAAAAGAGTATGCATTCGTCCACCTTGAATATTATTCATGTTCTGGTTAAAAAAGGCCCTAATGATTTATGCTATACAACGTTTGACATGTTTGAACGAACGGAAATATATTTTTTCCCCTCGTTCATGACGAGAAGTCCGGCTGGCTTACATCATGTGCTAACGAGACGGAGATTTTTGGACATAAATGATGAGCTTTTTTGAACAAAACTACATTCGTTATGGACCTGTGATACCTGGAAGTGACATCTGATGAAGAGAATCAAAGGTAATGGATTATTTACATAGTATTTTCGATTTTAGATCTCCCCAACATGACGTCTAGTCTGTATCGCAACGCGTATTTTTCTGGGCACAGTGCTCAGATTATTGCAAAGTGTGATTTCCCAGTAAGGTTATTTTTAAATCTGGCAAGTTGATTGCGTTCAAAAGATGTAAATCTATAATTCTTTAAATGACAATATAATATTTTACCAATGTTTTCTAATTTTAATTATTTAATTTGTGACGCTGACTTGACTGCCGGTTATTGGAGGGAAACGATTTCCTCAACATCAATGCCATAGTAAAACGCTGTTTTTGGATATAAATATCAACTTGATAGAACTAAAAATGCATGCATTGTCTAACATAATGTCCTAGGAGTGTCATCTGATGGAGATTGTAAAAGGTTAGTGTATCATTTTAGCTGGTTTTATGGTTTTGGTGACCCTGTCTTTGACTTGACAAAACATTACACACAACTCTTGTAAATGTACTGTCCTAACATACTCTAAATTTATGCTTTCGCCGTAAAACCTTTTTGAAATCGTAAAACGTGGTTAGATTAAGGAGATGTTTATCTTTCAAATGGTGTAACATAGTTGTATTTTTGAAAAATTTGAATTTTGACATTTATTTGGATTCAAATTTGCCGCGCTTGAAATGCACCTGCTGTTGATGGAGTGCACCACGGGTGGCACGCTAGCGTCCCACCTAGCCCCAAGAGGTTAAACAGTATGGTCCTCGTCAGTTCACTGGAAAGACACTCAATTTAAACAGTATGGTCCTGGTCAGTTCACTGGAAAGACACTCTATTTAAACAGTATGGTCATGGTCAGTTCACTGGAAGGACACTCTATTTAAACAGTATGGTCCTGGTCAGTCCAATGGAAAGACACTCTATTTAAACAGTATGATCCTGGTCAGTTCACTGGACAGACACTATATTTAAACAGTATGGTCCTGGTCAGTTCACTGGAAAGACACTCTATTTAAAACAGTATGGTCCTTGTCAGTTCACTGGAAATACACTATTTAAACAGTATGATCCTGGTCAGTTCACTGGAAACAGTATGGTCCTGGTCAGTCCAATGGAAAGACACTATTTAAACAGTATGATCCTGGTCAGTTCACTGGAAATACACTATTTAAACAGTATGGTCCTGGTCAGTTCACTGGAAACAGTATGGTCCTGGTCAGTTCACTGGACAGACACTCTATTTGAACAGTATCGTCCTGGTCAGTTCACTGGACAGACACTCTATTTAAACAGTATGGTCCTGGTCAGTTCACTGGAAACAGTATGGTCCTGGTCAGTTCACTGGACAGACACTCTATTTAAACAGTATGGTCCTGGTCAGTTCACTGGAAACAGTATGGTCCTGGTCAGTTCACTGGACAGACACTCTAATTGAACAGTATGATCCTGGTCAGTTCACTGGAAAGACACACTATTTAAACAGTATGATCCTGGTCAGTTCACTGGAAACAGTATGGTCCTGGTCAGTCCAATGGAAAGACTCTATTTAAACAGTATGATCCTGGTCAGTTCACTGGACAGACACTCTATTTAAACAGTAAGGTCCTGGTCAGTTCACTGGAAAGACACTCTATTTAAACAGTATGGTCCTGGTCAGTTCACTGGAAAGACACTCTATTTAAACAGTATGGTCCTGGTCAATTCACTGGAAGGACACTCTATTTAAACAGTATGGTCCTGGTCAGTCCAAAGGAAAGACACTCTATTTAAACAGTATGATCCTGGTCAGTTCACTGGACAGACTCTATATTTAAACAGTATGGTCCTGCTCAGTTCACTGGAAAGACACTCTATTTAAAACAGTATGGTCCTTGTCAGTTCACTGGAAAGACACTATTTAAACAGTATGATCCTGGTCAGTTCACTGGACAGACTCTATATTTAAACAGTATGGTCCTTGTCAGTTCACTGGAAAGATACTCTATTTAAACTGTATGATCCTGGTCAGTTCACTGGAAACAGTATGGTCCTGGTCAGTCCAATGGAAAGACACTCTATTTAAACAGTATGGTCATGGTCAGTTCACTGGAAACAGTCTGGTCCTGGTCAGTTCACTGGACAGACACTCTATTTGAACAGTATGGTCCTGGTCAGTTCACTGGACAGACACTATTTAAACAGTATGGTCCTGGTCAGTTCACTGGAAACAGTATGGTCCTGGTCAGTTCACTGGACAGACAATCTATTTGAACAGTATGGTCCTGGTCAGTTCACTGGACAGACACTCTATTTAAACAGTATGGTCCTGGTCAGTTCACTGGAAAGACACTCTATTTGAACAGTATGGTCCTGGTCAGTTCACTGGAAACAGTATGGTCCTGGTCAGTTCACTGGACAGACACTCTATTTAAACAGTATGGTCCTTGTCAGTTCACTGGAAATACACTCTATTTGAACAGTATGGTTCCAGTCAGTTCACTATAAACTGTATGGTCCCAATCAGTTCACTGGAAAGACACACTATTTAAACAGTATGATCCTTGTCAGTTAACTGGAAAGACACTCTATTTAAACAGTATGGTCCTGGTGAGTTCACTGGAAACAGTATGGTCCTGGTCAGTTCACTGGACAGACACTCTATTTAAACAGTATGGTCCTGGTGAGTTCACTGGAAACAGTATGGTCCTGGTCAGTTCACTGGACAGACATTCTATTTAACCAGTATGGTCCTGGTCAGTTCACTGGAAACAGTATGGTCCTGGTCAGTCCAATGGTAAAGTCACTCTATTTAAACAGTATGATCCTGGTCAGTTCACTGGACAGACACTCTATTTAAACAGTATGGTCCTGGTCAGTTCACTGGAAAGACACTCTATTTAAACAGTATGGTCCTGGTCAGTTCACTGGAAATACACTCTATTTAAACAGTATGGTCCTGGTCAGTTCACTGGAAAGACACTCTATTTAAACAGTATGGTCCTGGTCAGTGCACTGGAAAGACACTCTATTTAAACAGTATGGTCCTGGTCAGTTCACTGGAAAGACACTCTATTTAAACAGTATGGTCCTGGTCAGTTCACTGGAAGGACACTCTATTTAAACAGTATGGTCCTGGTCAGTCCAATGGAAAGACACTCTATTTAAACAGTATGATCCTGGTCAGTTCACTGGACAGACACTATATTTAAACAGTATGGTCCTGGTCAGTTCACTGGAAAGACACTCTATTTAAAACAGTATGGTCCTTGTCAGTTCACTGGAAATACACTATTTAAACAGTATGATCCTGGTCAGTTCACTGGAAACAGTATGGTCCTGGTCAGTCCAATGGAAAGACACTATTTAAACAGTATGATCCTGGTCAGTTCACTGGAAATACACTATTTAAACAGTATGGTCCTGGTCAGTTCACTGGAAACAGTATGGTCCTGGTCAGTTCACTGGACAGACACTCTATTTGAACAGTATCGTCCTGGTCAGTTCACTGGACAGACACTCTATTTAAACAGTATGGTCCTGGTCAGTTCACTGGAAACAGTATGGTCCTGGTCAGTTCACTGGACAGACACTCTATTTAAACAGTATGGTCCTGGTCAGTTCACTGGAAACAGTATGGTCCTGGTCAGTTCACTGGACAGACACTCTATTTGAACAGTATGGTCCTGGTCAGTTCACTGGAAAGACACTCTATTTAAACAGTATGGTCCTTGTCAGTTCACTGGAAATACACTCTATTTGAACAGTATGGTCCCAGTCAGTTCACTATAAACAGTATGGTCCCAATCAGTTCACTGGAAAGACACACTATTTAAACAGTATGATCCTTGTCAGTTCACTGGAAACAGTATTGTCCTGGTCAGTCCAATGGAAAGACACTCTATTTAAACAGTATGTTCCTGGTGAGTTCACTGGAAACAGTATGGTCCTGGTCAGTTCACTGGACAGACACTCTATTTAAACAGTATGGTCCTGGTCAGTTCACTGGAAACAGTATGGTCCTGGTCAGTTCACTGGACAGACACTCTAATTGAACAGTATGATCCTGGTCAGTTCACTGGAAAGACACACTATTTAAACAGTATGATCCTGGTCAGTTCACTGGAAACAGTATGGTCCTGGTCAGTCCAATGGAAAGACTCTATTTAAACAGTATGATCCTGGTCAGTTCACTGGACAGACACTCTATTTAAACAGTAAGGTCCTGGTCAGTTCACTGGAAAGACACTCTATTTAAACAGTATGGTCCTGGTCAGTTCACTGGAAAGACACTCTATTTAAACAGTATGGTCCTGGTCAATTCACTGGAAGGACACTCTATTTAAACAGTATGGTCCTGGTCAGTCCAAAGGAAAGACACTCTATTTAAACAGTATGATCCTGGTCAGTTCACTGGACAGACTCTATATTTAAACAGTATGGTCCTGCTCAGTTCACTGGAAAGACACTCTATTTAAAACAGTATGGTCCTTGTCAGTTCACTGGAAAGACACTATTTAAACAGTATGATCCTGGTCAGTTCACTGGACAGACTCTATATTTAAACAGTATGGTCCTTGTCAGTTCACTGGAAAGATACTCTATTTAAACAGTATGATCCTGGTCAGTTCACTGGAAACAGTATGGTCCTGGTCAGTCCAATGGAAAGACACTCTATTTAAACAGTATGGTCATGGTCAGTTCACTGGAAACAGTCTGGTCCTGGTCAGTTCACTGGACAGACACTCTATTTGAACAGTATGGTCCTGGTCAGTTCACTGGACAGACACTATTTAAACAGTATGGTCCTGGTCAGTTCACTGGAAACAGTATGGTCCTGGTCAGTTCACTGGACAGACAATCTATTTGAACAGTATGGTCCTGGTCAGTTCACTGGACAGACACTCTATTTAAACAGTATGGTCCTGGTCAGTTCACTGGAAAGACACTCTATTTGAACAGTATGATCCTGGTCAGTTCACTGGAAACAGTATGGTCCTGGTCAGTCCAATGGAAAGACACTATTTAAACAGTATGATCCTGGTCAGTTCACTGGAAATACACTATTTAAACAGTATGGTCCTGGTCAGTTCACTGGAAACAGTATGGTCCTGGTCAGTTCACTGGACAGACACTCTATTTGAACAGTATCGTCCTGGTCAGTTCACTGGACAGACACTCTATTTAAACAGTATGGTCCTGGTCAGTTCACTGGAAACAGTATGGTCCTGGTCAGTTCACTGTACAGACACTCTATTTAAACAGTATGGTCCTGGTCAGTTCACTGGAAACAGTATGGTCCTGGTCAGTTCACTGGACAGACACTCTATTTGAACAGTATGGTCCTGGTCAGTTCACTGGAAAGACACTCTATTTAAACAGTATGGTCCTTGTCAGTTCACTGGAAATACACTCTATTTGAACAGTATGGTCCCAGTCAGTTCACTATAAACAGTATGGTCCCAATCAGTTCACTGGAAAGACACACTATTTAAACAGTATGATCCTTGTCAGTTCACTGGAAACAGTATTGTCCTGGTCAGTCCAATGGAAAGACACTCTATTTAAACAGTATGTTCCTGGTGAGTTCACTGGAAACAGTATGGTCCTGGTCAGTTCACTGGACAGACACTCTATTTAAACAGTATGGTCCTGGTCAGTTCACTGGAAAGACACTCTATTTAAACAGTATGTTCCTGGTGAGTTCACTGGAAACAGTATGGTCCTGGTCAGTTCACTGGACAGACACTCTATTTAAACAGTATGGTCCTGGTCAGTTCACTGGAAAGACACAGTCTGATCCTGGTCAGTTCACTGGAAACAGTATGGTCCTGGTCAGTCCAATGGAAAAACACTCTATTTAAACAGTATGATCCTGGTCAGTTCACTGGACAGACACTCTATTTAAACAGTATGGTCCTGGTCAGTTCACTGGAAAGACACTCTATTTAAACAGTATGGTCCTGGTCAGTTCACTGGAAACAGTATGGTCCTGGTCAGTTCACTGGATAGACATTCTATTTAAACAGTATTGTCCTGGTCAGTTCACTGGACAGACACTCTATTTCAACAGTAAGGTCCTGGTCAGTGCACTGGAAAGACACTCTATTTAAACAGTATGATCCTGAGCAGTTCACTGGAAAGACACTCTATTTAAACAGTATGGTCCTGGTCAGTTCACTGGAAATACACTATATTTATACAGTATGGTCCTGGTCAGTTCACTGGAAAGACACTCTATTTAAACAGTATGATCCTGGGTCAGTTCACTGGAAACAGTATGGTCCTGGTCAGTCCAATGGAAAGACACTATTTAAACAGTATGATCCTGGTCAGTTCACTGGAAAGACACTCTATTTAAACAGTATGGTCCTGGTGAGTTCACTGGAAACAGTATGGTCCTGGTCAGTTCACTGGACAGACATTCTATTTAAACAGTATTGTCCTGGTCAGTTCACTGGAAACAGTATGGTCCTGGTCAGTTCACTGGAAAGACACTCTATTTAAACAGTATGGTCCTGGTCAGTTCACTGGAAGGACACTGTATTTAAACAGTATGATCCTGGTCAGTTCACTGGAAACAGTATGGTCCTGGTCAGTTCACTGGAAAGACACTCTATTTAAACAGTATGATCCTGGTCAGTTCACTGGAAACAGTATGGTCCTTGTCAGTTCACTGGAAAGACACTGTATTTAAACAGTATGATCGTGGTCAGTTCACTGGACAGACACTCTATTTAAACAGTATGGTCCTGGTCAGTTCACTGGAAAAACACTCTATTTAAACAGTATGATCCTGGTCAGTTCACTGGAAAGACACACTATTTAAACAGTATGATCCTGGTCAGTTCACTGGAAACAGTATGGTCCTGGTCAGTCCAATGGAAAGACACTCTATTTAAACATTATGATCCTGGTCAGTTCACTGGACAGACACTCTATTTAAACAGTATGGTCCTGGTCAGTTCACTGGAAATACACTCTATTTAAACAGTATGGTCCTGGTGAGTTCACTGAAAACAGTATGGTCCTGGTCAGTTCACTGGACAGACATTCTATTTAAACAGTATGGTCCTGGTCAGTTCACTGGACAGACACACTATTTAAACAGTGTGATCCTGGTCAGTTCACTGGAAACAGTATGGTCCTGGTCAGTCCAATGGAAAGACACTCTATTTAAACAGTATGATCCTGGTCAGTTCACTGGACAGACACTCTATTTAAACAGTATGGTCCTGGTCAGTTCACTGGAAGGACACTCTATTTAAACAGTATGGTCCTGGTCAGTCCAATGGAAAGACACTCTATTTAAACAGTATGATCCTGGTCAGTTCACTGGACAGACACTATATTTAAACAGTATGGTCCTGGTCAGTTCACTGGAAAGACACTCTATTTAAACAGTATGATCCTGGTCAGTTCACTGGAAACAGTATGGTCCTTGTCAGTTCACTGGAAAGACACTGTATTTAAACAGTATGATCCTGGTCAGTTCATTGGACAGACACTCTATTTAAACAGTATGGTCCTGGTCAGTTCACTGGAAATACACTCTATTTAAACAGTATGATCCTGGTCAGTTCACTGGAAAGACACACTATTTAAACAGTATGATCCTGGTCAGTTCACTGGAAACAGTATGGTCCTGGTCAGTCCAATGGAAAGACACTCTATTTAAACATTATGATCCTGGTCAGTTCACTGGACAGACACTCTATTTAAACAGTATGGTCCTGGTCAGTTCACTGGAAATACACTCTATTTAAACAGTATGGTCCTGGTGAGTTCACTGAAAACAGTATGGTCCTGGTCAGTTCACTGGACAGACATTCTTTTTAAACAGTATGGTCCTGGTCAGTTCACTGGACAGACACACTATTTAAACAGTGTGATCCTGGTCAGTTCACTGGAAACAGTATGGTCCTGGTCAGTCCAATGGAAAGACACTCTATTTAAACAGTATGATCCTGGTCAGTTCACTGGACAGACACTCTATTTAAACAGTATGGTCCTGGTCAGTTCACTGGACAGACACTCTATTTAAACAGTATGGTCTTGGTCAGTTCACTGGAAAGACACTCTATTTGAACAGTATGATCCTGGTCAGTTCACTGGAAACAGTATGGTCCTGGTCAGTCCAATGGAAAGACACTATTTAAACAGTATGATCCTGGTCAGTTCACTGGAAATACACTATTTAAACAGTATGGTCCTGGTCAGTTCACTGGAAACAGTATGGTCCTGGTCAGTTCACTGGACAGACACTCTATTTGAACAGTATCGTCCTGGTCAGTTCACTGGACAGACACTCTATTTAAACAGTATGGTCCTGGTCAGTTCACTGGAAACAGTATGGTCCTGGTCAGTTCACTGTACAGACACTCTATTTAAACAGTATGGTCCTGGTCAGTTCACTGGAAACAGTATGGTCCTGGTCAGTTCACTGGACAGACACTCTATTTGAACAGTATGGTCCTGGTCAGTTCACTGGAAAGACACTCTATTTAAACAGTATGGTCCTTGTCAGTTCACTGGAAATACACTCTATTTGAACAGTATGGTCCCAGTCAGTTCACTATAAACAGTATGGTCCCAATCAGTTCACTGGAAAGACACACTATTTAAACAGTATGATCCTTGTCAGTTCACTGGAAACAGTATTGTCCTGGTCAGTCCAATGGAAAGACACTCTATTTAAACAGTATGTTCCTGGTGAGTTCACTGGAAACAGTATGGTCCTGGTCAGTTCACTGGACAGACACTCTATTTAAACAGTATGGTCCTGGTCAGTTCACTGGAAAGACACTCTATTTAAACAGTATGTTCCTGGTGAGTTCACTGGAAACAGTATGGTCCTGGTCAGTTCACTGGACAGACACTCTATTTAAACAGTATGGTCCTGGTCAGTTCACTGGAAAGACACAGTCTGATCCTGGTCAGTTCACTGGAAACAGTATGGTCCTGGTCAGTCCAATGGAAAAACACTCTATTTAAACAGTATGATCCTGGTCAGTTCACTGGACAGACACTCTATTTAAACAGTATGGTCCTGGTCAGTTCACTGGAAAGACACTCTATTTAAACAGTATGGTCCTGGTCAGTTCACTGGAAACAGTATGGTCCTGGTCAGTTCACTGGATAGACATTCTATTTCAACAGTAAGGTCCTGGTCAGTGCACTGGAAAGACACTCTATTTAAACAGTATGATCCTGAGCAGTTCACTGGAAAGACACTCTATTTAAACAGTATGGTCCTGGTCAGTTCACTGGAAATACACTATATTTATACAGTATGGTCCTGGTCAGTTCACTGGAAAGACACTCTATTTAAACAGTATGATCCTGGGTCAGTTCACTGGAAACAGTATGGTCCTGGTCAGTCCAATGGAAAGACACTATTTAAACAGTATGATCCTGGTCAGTTCACTGGAAAGACACTCTATTTAAACAGTATGGTCCTGGTGAGTTCACTGGAAACAGTATGGTCCTGGTCAGTTCACTGGACAGACATTCTATTTAAACAGTATTGTCCTGGTCAGTTCACTGGAAACAGTATGGTCCTGGTCAGTTCACTGGAAAGACACTCTATTTAAACAGTATGGTCCTGGTCAGTTCACTGGAAGGACACTGTATTTAAACAGTATGATCCTGGTCAGTTCACTGGAAACAGTATGGTCCTGGTCAGTTCACTGGAAAGACACTCTATTTAAACAGTATGATCCTGGTCAGTTCACTGGAAACAGTATGGTCCTTGTCAGTTCACTGGAAAGACACTGTATTTAAACAGTATGATCCTGGTCAGTTCACTGGACAGACACTCTATTTAAACAGTATGGTCCTGGTCAGTTCACTGGAAATACACTCTATTTAAACAGTATGATCCTGGTCAGTTCACTGGAAAGACACACTATTTAAACAGTATGATCCTGGTCAGTTCACTGGAAACAGTATGGTCCTGGTCAGTCCAATGGAAAGACACTCTATTTAAACATTATGATCCTGGTCAGTTCACTGGACAGACACTCTATTTAAACAGTATGGTCCTGGTCAGTTCACTGGAAATACACTCTATTTAAACAGTATGGTCCTGGTGAGTTCACTGAAAACAGTATGGTCCTGGTCAGTTCACTGGACAGACATTCTTTTTAAACAGTATGGTCCTGGTCAGTTCACTGGACAGACACACTATTTAAACAGTGTGATCCTGGTCAGTTCACTGGAAACAGTATGGTCCTGGTCAGTCCAATGGAAAGACACTCTATTTAAACAGTATGATCCTGGTCAGTTCACTGGACAGACACTCTATTTAAACAGTATGGTCCTGGTCAGTTCACTGGAAGGACACTCTATTTAAACAGTATGGTCCTGGTCAGTCCAATGGAAAGACACTCTATTTAAACAGTATGATCCTGGTCAGTTCACTGGACAGACACTATATTTAAACAGTATGGTCCTGGTCAGTTCACTGGAAAGACACTCTATTTAAACAGTATGATCCTGGTCAGTTCACTGGAAACAGTATGGTCCTTGTCAGTTCACTGGAAAGACACTGTATTTAAACAGTATGATCCTGGTCAGTTCACTGGACAGACACTCTATTTAAACAGTATGGTCCTGGTCAGTTCACTGGAAATACACTCTATTTAAACAGTATGATCCTGGTCAGTTCACTGGAAAGACACACTATTTAAACAGTATGATCCTGGTCAGTTCACTGGAAACAGTATGGTCCTGGTCAGTCCAATGGAAAGACACTCTATTTAAACATTATGATCCTGGTCAGTTCACTGGACAGACACTCTATTTAAACAGTATGGTCCTGGTCAGTTCACTGGAAATACACTCTATTTAAACAGTATGGTCCTGGTGAGTTCACTGAAAACAGTATGGTCCTGGTCAGTTCACTGGACAGACATTCTTTTTAAACAGTATGGTCCTGGTCAGTTCACTGGACAGACACACTATTTAAACAGTGTGATCCTGGTCAGTTCACTGGAAACAGTATGGTCCTGGTCAGTCCAATGGAAAGACACTCTATTTAAACAGTATGATCCTGGTCAGTTCACTGGACAGACACTCTATTTAAACAGTATGGTCCTGGTCAGTTCACTGGAAGGACACTCTATTTAAACAGTATGGTCCTGGTCAGTCCAATGGAAAGACACTCTATTTAAACAGTATGATCCTGGTCAGTTCACTGGACAGACACTATATTTAAACAGTATGGTCCTGGTCAGTTCACTGGAAAGACACTCTATTTAAACAGTATGGTCCTTGTCAGTTCACCGGAAATACACTCTATTTGAACAGTATGGTCCCAGTCAGTTCACTATAAACAGTATGGTCCCAATCAGTTCACTGGAAAGACACACTATTTAAACAGTATGATCCTTGTCAGTTCACTGGAAACAGTATGGTCCTGGTCAGTCCAATGGAAAGACACTCTATTTAAACAGTATGTTCCTGGTGAGTTCACTGGAAACAGTATGGTCCTGGTCAGTTCACTGGACAGACACTCTATTTAAACAGTATGGTCCTGGTCAGTTCACTGGAAAGACACAGTCTGATCCTGGTCAGTTCACTGGAAACAGTATGGTCCTGGTCAGTCCAATGGAAAAACACTCTATTTAAACAGTATGGTCCTGGTCAGTTCACTGGAAAGACACTCTATTTAAACAGTATGGTCCTGGTCAGTTCACTGGAAACAGTATGGTCCTGGTCAGTTCACTGGATAGACATTCTATTTAAACAGTATTGTCCTGGTCAGTTCACTGGACAGACACTCTATTTCAACAGTAAGGTCCTGGTCAGTGCACTGGAAAGACACTCTATTTAAACAGTATGATCCTGGTCAGTTCACTGGAAAGACACTCTATTTAAACAGTATGGTCCTGGTCAGTTCACTGGAAATACACTATATTTATACAGTATGGTCCTGGTCAGTTCACTGGAAAGACACTCTATTTAAACAGTATGATCCTGGGTCAGTTCACTGGAAACAGTATGGTCCTGGTCAGTCCAATGGAAAGACACTATTTAAACAGTATGATCCTGGTCAGTTCACTGGAAAGACACTCTATTTAAACAGTATGGTCCTGGTGAGTTCACTGGAAACAGTATGGTCCTGGTCAGTTCACTGGACAGACATTCTATTTAAACAGTATTGTCCTGGTCAGTTCACTGGAAACAGTATGGTCCTGGTCAGTTCACTGTAAAGACACTCTATTTAAACAGTATGGTCCTGGTCAGTTCACTGGAAGGACACTCTATTTAAACAGTATGGTCCTGGTCAGTTCACTGGAAGGACACTGTATTTAAACAGTATGATCCTGGTCAGTTCACTGGAAACAGTATGGTCCTGGTCAGTTCACTGGAAAGACACTCTATTTAAACAGTATGATCCTGGTCAGTTCACTGGAAACAGTATGGTCCTTGTCAGTTCACTGGAAAGACACTGTATTTAAACAGTATGATCCTGGTCAGTTCACTGGACAGACACTCTATTTAAACAGTATGGTCCTGGTCAGTTCACTGGAAATACACTCTATTTAAACAGTATGATCCTGGTCAGTTCACTGGAAAGACACACTATTTAAACAGTATGATCCTGGTCAGTTCACTGGAAACAGTATGGTCCTGGTCAGTCCAATGGAAAGACACTCTATTTAAACATTATGATCCTGGTCAGTTCACTGGACAGACACTCTATTTAAACAGTATGGTCCTGGTCAGTTCACTGGAAATACACACTATTTAAACAGTATGGTCCTGGTGAGTTCACTGGAAACAGTATGGTCCTGGTCAGTTCACTGGACAGACATTCTTTTTAAACAGTATGGTCCTGGTCAGTTCACTGGACAGACACACTATTTAAACAGTGTGATCCTGGTCAGTTCACTGGAAACAGTATGGTCCTGGTCAGTTCACTGGAAAGACACAGTCTGTTCCTGGTCAGTTCACTGGAAACAGTATGGTCCTGGTCAGTTCACTGGAAAGACACTCTATTTAAACAGTATGGTCCTGGTCAGTTCACTGGAAGGACACTCTATTTAAACAGTATGGTCCTGGTCAGTCCAATGGAAAGACACTCTATTTAAACAGTATGATCCTGGTCAGTTCACTGGACAGACACTATATTTAAACAGTATGGTCCTGGTCAGTTCACTGGAAAGACACTCTATTTAAAACAGTATGGTCCTTGTCAGTTCACGGGAAATACACTATTTAAACAGTATGATCCTGGTCAGTTCACTGGAAACAGTATGGTCCTGGTCAGTCCAATGGAAAGACACTATTGAAACAGTATGGTCCTGGTCAGTTCACTGGACAGACACTCTATTTAAACAGTATGGTCCTGGTCAGTTCACTGGAAAGACACAGTCTGATCCTGGTCAGTTCACTGGAAACAGTATGGTCCTGGTCAGTCCAATGGAAAAACACTCTATTTAAACAGTATGATCCTGGTCAGTTCACTGGACAGACACTCTATTTAAACAGTATGGTCCTGGTCAGTTCACTGGAAGGACACTCTATTTAAACGGTATGGTCCTGGTCAGTTCACTGGAAGGACACTCTATTTAAACAGTATGGTCCTGGTCAGTTCACTGGAAGGACACTGTATTTAAACAGTATGATCCTGGTCAGTTCACTGGAAACAGTATGGTCCTGGTCAGTTCACTGGAAAGACAGTCTATTTAAACAGTATGATCCTGGTCAGTTCACTGGAAACAGTATGGTCCTGGTCAGTCCAATGGAAAGACACTCTATTTAAACAGTATGATCCTGGTCAGTTCACTGGACAGACACTCTATTTAAACAGTATGGTCCTGGTCAGTTCACTGGAAATACACTCTATTTAAACAGTATGGTCCTGGTGAGTTCACTGGAAACAGTATGGTCCTGGTCAGTTCACTGGACAGACATTCTTTTTAAACAGTATGGTCCTGGTCAGTTCACTGGACAGACACACTATTTAAACAGTGTGATCCTGGTCAGTTCACTGGAAACAGTATGGTCCTGGTCAGTTCACTGGAAAGACACAGTCTGTTCCTGGTCAGTTCACTGGAAACAGTATGGTCCTGGTCAGTTCACTGGAAAGACACTCTATTTAAACAGTATGGTCCTGGTCAGTTCACTGGAAGGACACTCTATTTAAACAGTATGGTCCTGGTCAGTTCACTGGAAAGACACTCTATTTAAAACAGTATGGTCCTTGTCAGTTCACGGGAAATACACTATTTAAACAGTATGATCCTGGTCAGTTCACTGGAAACAGTATGGTCCTGGTCAGTCCAATGGAAAGACACTATTGAAACAGTATGGTCCTGGTCAGTTCACTGGACAGACACTCTATTTAAACAGTATGGTCCTGGTCAGTTCATTCGAAACAGTATGGTCCTGGTCAGTTCACTGGACAGACACTCTATTTGAACAGTATGGTCCTGGTCAGTTCACTGGAAACAGTATGGTCCTGGTCAGCTCACTGGACAGACACTCTATTTGAACAGTATGGTCCTGGTCAGTTCACTGGACAGACACTCTATTTAAACAGTATGGTCCTTGTCAGTTCACTGGAAATACACTCTATTTGAACAGTATGGTCCCAGTCAGTTCACTATAAACAGTATGGTCCCAATCAGTTCACTGGAAAGACACACTATTTAAACAGTATGATCCTTGTCAGTTCACTGGAAACAGTATGGTCCTGGTCAGTCCAATGGAAAGACACTCTATTTAAACAGTATGGTCCTGGTGAGTACACTGGAAACAGTATGGTCCTGGTCAGTTCACTGGACAGACACTCTATTTAAACAGTATGATCCTGGTCAGTTCACTGGACAGACACTCTATTTAAACAGTATGGTCCTGGTCAGTTCACTGGAAACAGTATGGTCCTGGTCAGTTCACTGGACAGACACTCTATTTGAACAGTATGGTCATGGTCAGTTCACTGGAAAGACACTCTATTTAAAGAGTATGGTCCTTGTCAGTTCACTGGAAATACACTCTATTTGAACAGTATGGTCCCAGTCAGTTCACTATAAACAGTATGGTCCCAATCAGTTCACTGGAAAGACACACTATTTAAACAGTATGATCCTTGTCAGTTCACTGGAAACAGTATGGTCCTGGTCAGTCCAATGGAAAGACACTCTATTTAAACAGTATGGTCCTGGTGAGTTCACTGGAAACAGTATGGTCCTGGTCAGTTCACTGGACAGACACTCTATTTAAACAGTATGGTCCTGGTCAGTTCACTGGAAAGACACAGTCTGATCCTGGTCAGTTCACTGGAAACAGTATGGTCCTGGTCAGTCCAATGGAAAAACACTCTATTTAAACAGTATGATCCTGGTCAGTTCACTGGACAGACACTCTATTTAAACAGTATGGTCCTGGTCAGTTCACTGGAAGGACACTCTATTTAAACGGTATGGTCCTGGTCAGTTCACTGGAAGGACACTCTATTTAAACAGTATGGTCCTGGTCAGTTCACTGGAAGGACACTGTATTTAAACAGTATGATCCTGGTCAGTTCACTGGAAACAGTATGGTCCTGGTCAGTTCACTGGAAAGACAGTCTATTTAAACAGTATGATCCTGGTCAGTTCACTGGAAACAGTATGGTCCTGGTCAGTCCAATGGAAAGACACTCTATTTAAACAGTATGATCCTGGTCAGTTCACTGGACAGACACTCTATTTAAACAGTATGGTCCTGGTCAGTTCACTGGAAATACACTCTATTTAAACAGTATGGTCCTGGTGAGTTCACTGGAAACAGTATGGTCCTGGTCAGTTCACTGGACAGACATTCTTTTTAAACAGTATGGTCCTGGTCAGTTCACTGGACAGACACACTATTTAAACAGTATGGTCCTGGTCAGTTCACTGGAAGGACACTGTATTTAAACAGTATGATCCTGGTCAGTTCACTGGAAACAGTATGGTCCTGGTCAGTTCACTGGAAAGACAGTCTATTTAAACAGTATGATCCTGGTCAGTTCACTGGAAACAGTATGGTCCTGGTCAGTCCAATGGAAAGACTCTCTATTTAAACAGTATGATCCTGGTCAGTTCACTGGACAGACACTCTATTTAAACAGTATGGTCCTGGTCAGTTCACTGGAAATACACTCTATTTAAACAGTATGGTCCTGGTGAGTTCACTGGAAACAGTATGGTCCTGGTCAGTTCACTGGACAGACATTCTTTTTAAACAGTATGGTCCTGGTCAGTTCACTGGACAGACACACTATTTAAACAGTATGGTCCTGGTCAGTTCACTGGAAAGACACTCTATTTAAACTGTATGGTCCTGGTCAGTTCACTGGAAATACACTCTATTTAAACAGTATGGTCCTGGTCAGTTCACTGGAAAGACACTCTATTTAAACAGTATGATCCTGGTCAGTTCACTGGAAAGACACTCTATTTAAACAGTATGGTCCTGGTAAAGTCACTGGAAGGACACTCTATTTAAACAGTATGGTCCTGGTCAGACCAATGGAAAGACACTCTATTTAAACAGTATGATCCTGGTCAGTTCACTGGACAGACACTATATTTAAACAGTATGGTCCTGGTCAATTCACTGGAAAGACACTCTATTTAAAACAGTATGGTCCTGGTCAGTTCACTGGACAGACACTCTATTTGAACAGTATGGTCCTGGTCAGTTCACTGGACAGACACTCTATTTAAACAGTATGGTCCTGGTCAGTTCACTGGAAAGACACTCTATTTGAACAGTATGGTCCTGGTCAGTTCACTTGACAGACACTCTATTTAAACAGTATGGTCCTGGTCAGTTCACTGGAAACAGTATGGTCCTGGTCAGTTCACTGGACAGACACTCTATTTGAACAGTATGGTCCTGGTCAGTTCACTGGACAGACACTCTATTTGAACAGTATGGTCCTGGTCAGTTCACTGGACAGACACTCTATTTAAACAGTATGGTCCTTGTCAGTTCACTGGAAATACACTATATTTGAACAGTATGGTCCCAATCAGTTCATTATAAACAGTATCGTCCCAATCAGTTCACCGGAAAGACACACTATTTAAACAGTATGATCCTTGTCAGTTCACTGGAAACAGTATGGTCCTGGTCAGTCCAATGGAAAGACACTCTATTTAAACAGTATGATCCTGGTCAGTTCACTGGACAGACACTCTATTTAAACAGTATGGTCCTGGTCAGTTCACTGGAAAGACACTATTTAAACGGTATGATCCTGGGTCAGTTCACTGGAAACAGTATGGTCCTGGTCAGTTCACTGGAAAGACACTATTTGAACAGTATGGTCCTGGTCAGTTCCCTGGACAGACACTCTATTTAAACAGTATGGTCCTGGTCAGTTCACTGTAAACAGTATGGTCCTGGTCAATTCACTGGAAAGACACTCTATTTGAACAGTATGGTCCTTGTCAGTTCACTGGAAATAGACTCTATTTTAACAGTATGGTCCCAGTCAGTTCACTATAAACAGTATGGTCCCAATCAGTTCACTGGAAAGACACTCTATTTAAACAGTATGGTCCTGGTCAGTTCACTGGAAAGACACTCTATTTGAACAGTATGATCCTGGTTAGTTTACTGGACAGACACTCTATTTAAACAGTATGGTCCTGGTCAGTTCACTGGAAACAGTATGGTCCTGGTCAGTTCACTGGAAAGACACTCTATTTAAACAGTATGGTCCTGGTCAGTTCACTGGAAAGACACTCTATTTAAACAGTATGGTCCTGGTCAGTTCACTGGAAAGACACTCTATTTAAACAGTATGGTCCTGGTCAGTTCACTGGAAAGACACTGTATTTAAACAGTATGGTCCTGGTCAGTTCACTGGAAAGACACTGTATTTAAACAGTATGGTCCTGGTCAGTTCACTGGAAAGACACTGTATTTAAACAATATGATCCTGGTCAGTTCACTGGAAAGACACTATTTAAACAGTATGATCCTGGTCAGTTCACTGGAAACAGTATGGTCCTGGTCAGTCTAATGGAAAGACACTATTTAAACAGAATGATCCTGGTCAGTTCACTGGAAAGACACTCTATTTAAACAGTATGGTCCTGGTCAGTTCACTGGAAAGACACTCTATTTAAACAGTATGATCCTGGTCAGTTCACTGGAAACAGTATGGTCCTGGTCAGTCCAATGGAAAGACACTTTTTAAACAGTATGATCCTGGTCAGTTCACTGGAAAGGCACTCTATTTAAACAGTATGGTCCTGGTCAGTTCACTGGAAACAGTATGGTCCTGGTCAGTTCACTGGACAGACACTCTATTTGAACAGTATGGTCCTGGTCAGTTCACTGGACAGACACTATTTAAACAGTATGGTCCTGGTCAGTTCACTGGAAACAGTATGGTCCTGGTCAGTTCAATGGACAGACACTCTATTTGAACAGTATGGTCCTGGTCAGTTCACTGGACAGACACTCTATTTAAACAGTATGGTCCTGGTCAGTTCACTGGAAAGACACTCTATTTGAACAGTATGGTCCTGGTCAGTTCACTTGACAGACACTCTATTTAAACAGTATGGTCCTGGTCAGTTCACTGGAAACAGTATGGTCCTGGTCAGTTCACTGGACAGACACTCTATTTGAACAGTATGGTCCTGGTCAGTTCACTGGACAGACACTCTATTTGAACAGTATGGTCCTGGTCAGTTCACTGGACAGACACTCTATTTAAACAGTATGGTCCTTGTCGGTTCACTGGAAATACACTATATTTGAACAGTATGGTCCCAATCAGTTCATTATAAACAGTATGGTCCCAATCAGTTCACCGGAAAGACACACTATTTAAACAGTATGATCCTTGTCAGTTCACTGGAAACAGTATGGTCCTGGTCAGTCCAATGGAAAGACACTCTATTTAAACAGTATGATCCTGGTCAGTTCACTGGACAGACACTCTATTTAAACAGTATGGTCCTGGTCAGTTCACTGGAAAGACACTATTTAAACAGTATGATCCTGGGTCAGTTCACTGGAAACAGTATGGTCCTGGTCAGTTCACTGGAAAGACACTATTTGAACAGTATGGTCCTGGTCAGTTCCCTGGACAGACACTCTATTTAAACAGTATGGTCCTGGTCAGTTCACTGTAAACAGTATGGTCCTGGTCAATTCACTGGAAAGACACTCTATTTGAACAGTATGGTCCTTGTCAGTTCACTGGAAATACACTCTATTTTAACAGTATGGTCCCAGTCAGTTCACTATAAACAGTATGGTCCCAATCAGTTCACTGGAAACAGTATGGTCCTGGTCAGTTCACTGGAAAGACACTCTATTTAAACAGTATGGTCCTGGTCAGTTCACTGGAAACTATGGTCCTGGTCAGTTAACTGGACAGACATTCTATTTAAACAGTATTATCCTGGTCAGTTCACTGGAAGGACACTCTATTTAAACAGTATGGTCCTGGTCAGTTCACTGGAAAGACACTCTATTTAAACAGTATTGTCCTGTTGAGTTCACTGGAAACAGTATGGTCCTGGTCAGTTCACTGGACAGACATTCTATTTAAACAGTATGATCCTGGTCAGTTCACTGGACAGACACTCTATTTGAACAGTATTGTCCTGGTCAGTTCACTGGAAACAGTATGGTCCTGGTCAGTACACTGGAAAGACACTCTATTTAAACAGTATGGTCCTGGTCAGTTCACTGGAAGGACACTCTATTTAAACAGTATGGTCCTGGTCAGTTCACTGGAAGGACACTCTATTTAAACAGTATGGTCCTGGTCAGTTCATTGGAAGGACACTCTATTTAAACAGTATGGTCCAGGTCAATTCACTGGAA
Organism: Salmo salar; assembly: GCF_905237065.1. Lineage (NCBI taxonomy): Eukaryota > Metazoa > Chordata > Actinopteri > Salmoniformes > Salmonidae > Salmo > Salmo salar. The sequence continues at coordinate 117,164,020 of NC_059442.1, forward strand.
GGACACTTTATTTAAACAGTATGGTCCTGGTCAGTTCACTGGAAGGACACTCTATTTAACCTGTTGGGTCTAGGGGGCAGCATTTGCACGTCTGGATAAAAAAAATGTACCCGATTTAATCTGGTTACTAATCCTACCCAGTAACTAGAATATGCATATACTTATTATATATGGATAGAAAACACTCTAAAGTTTCTAAAACTGTTTGAATGGTGTCTGTGAGTATAACAGATCTCATTTGGCAGGCAAAACCCTGAGACATTTTCTGACAGGAAGTGGATACCTGATGTGTTGTATTGACTTTAAACCTATCCCATTGAAAAACACAGGGGCTTAGGAATATTTTGGCACTTCCTATTGCTTCCACTAGATGTCACCAGCCTTTACAAAGTGTTTTGAGTCTTCTGGAGGGAGATCTGACCGAACAAGAGCCATGGAACGATGATGTCCCATTAGACACCTGGCGCGCGAGTTCATGTTGGGTACCCTCGTTCCAATACGTTATAAAAGAGTATGCATTCGTCCACCTTGAATATTATTCATGTTCTGGTTAAAAAAGGCCCTAATGATTTATGCTATACAACGTTTGACATGTTTGAACGAACGGAAATATATTTTTTCCCCTCGTTCATGACGAGAAGTCCGGCTGGCTTACATCATGTGCTAACGAGACGGAGATTTTTGGACATAAATGATGAGCTTTTTTGAACAAAACTACATTCGTTATGGACCTGTGATACCTGGAAGTGACATCTGATGAAGAGAATCAAAGGTAATGGATTATTTACATAGTATTTTCGATTTTAGATCTCCCCAACATGACGTCTAGTCTGTATCGCAACGTGTATTTTTCTGGGCGCAGTGCTCAGATTATTGCAAAGTGTGATTTCCCAGTAAGGTTATTTTTAAATCTGGCAAGTTGATTGCGTTCAAGAGATGTAAATCTATAATTCTTTAAATGACAATATAATATTTGACCAATGTTTTCTAATTTTAATTATTTAATTTGTGGTGTTGACTTGACTGCCGGTTATTGGAGGGAAACAATTTCCTCAACATCAATGCCATAGTAAAACGCTGTTTTTGGATATAAATATGAACTTGATAGAACTAAAAATGCATGCATTGTCTAACATAATGTGCTAGGAGTGTCATCTGATGGAGATTGTAAAAGGTTAGTGCATCATTTTAGCTGGTTTTATGGTTTTGGTGACCCTGTCTTTGACTTGACAAAACATTACACACAACTCTTGTAAATGTACTGTCCTAACATACTCTAAATTTATGCTTTCGCCGTAAAACCTTTTTGAAATCGTAAAACGTGGTTAGATTAAGGAGATGTTTATCTTTCAAATGGTGTAAAATAGTTGTATTTTTGAAAAATTTGAATTTTGACATTTATTTGGATTCAAATTTGCCGCTCTTGAAATGCACCTGCTGTTGATGGAGTGCACCACGGGTGGCACGCTAGCGTCCCACCTAGCCCCACAGTATGGTCCTGGTCAGTTCACTGGAAGGACACTCTATTTAAACAGTATGGTCCTGGTCAGTTCACTGGACAGACACTCTATTTAAACAGTATGGTCCTGGTCAGTTCACTGGAAACAGTATGGTCCTGGTCAGTTCACTGGACAGACATTCTATTTAAACAGTATGGTCCTGGTCAGTTCACTGGACATACACTCTATTTAAACCGTATTGTCCTGGTCAGTTCACTGGAAACAGTATGGTCCTGGTCAGTTCACTGGACAGACACTCTATTTGAACAGTATGGTCCTGGTCAGTTCACTGGAAAGACACTCTATTTCAACAGTATGGTCCTGGTCAGTTCACTGGAAAGAAACTATTTGAACAGTATGGTCCTGGTCAGTTCACTGGACAGACACTCTATTTAAACAGTATGGTCCTGGTCAGTTCACTGGAAACAGTATGGTCCTGGTCAGTTCACTGGAAATACACTCTATTTAAACAGTATGATCCTGGTCAGTTCACTGGACAGACACTCTATTTAAACAGTATGGTCCTGGTCAGTTCACTGGAAACAGTATGGTCCTGGTCAGTTCACTGGAAATACACTCTATTTAAACAGTATGATCCTGGTCAGTTCACTGGAAAGACACACTATTTAAACAGTATGGTCCTGGTCAGTTCACTGGAAAGACACTCTATTTAAACAGTATGGTCCTGGTGAGTTCACTGGAAACAGTATGGTCCTGGTGAGTTCACTGGACAGACATTCTATTTAAACAGTATGGTCCTGGTCAGTTCAATGGAAACAGTATGTTCCTGGTCAGTTCACTGGAAAGACACAGTCTGATCATGGTCAGTTCACTGGAAACAGTATGGTCCTGGTCAGTCCAATGGAAAAATACTCTATTTAAACAGTATGATCCTGGTCAGTTCACTGGACAGACACTCTATTTAAACAGTATGGTCCTGGTCAGTTCACTGGAAAGACACTATTTAAACAGTATGATCCTGGTCAGTTCACTGGAAACAGTATGGTCCTTGTCAGTCCAATGGAAAGACACTCTATTTAAACAGTATGATCCTGGTCAGTTCACTGGACAGACTCTATATTTAAACAGTATGGTCCTGGTCAGTTCACTGGAAAGACACTCTATTTAAAACAGTATGGTCCTTGTCAGTTCACTGGAAAGACACTCTATTTAAACAGTATGATCCTGGTCAGTTCACTGGAAACAGTATGGTCCTGGTCAGTCCAATGGAAATACACTATTTAAACAGTATGATCCTGGTCAGTTCACTGGAAAGACACTCTATTTAAACAGTATGGTCCTGGTGAGTTCACTGGAAACAGTATGGTCCTGGTCAGTTCACTGGACAGACATTCTATTTAAACAGTATGGTCCTGGTCAGTTCAATGGAAACAGTATGGTCCTGGTCAGTTCACTGGAAAGACACAGTCTGATCATGGTCAGTTCACTGGAAACAGTATGGTCCTGGTCAGTTCACTGGAAATACACTCTATTTGAACAGTATGGTACCAGTCAGTTCACTATAAACAGTATGGTCCCAATCAGTTCACTGGAAAGACACACTATTTAAACAGTATGGTCCTTGTCAGTTCACTGGAAATACACTCTATTTGAACCGTATGGTCCCAGTCAGTTCACTATAAACAGTATGGTCCCAATCAGTTCACTGGAAACAGTATGGTCCTGGTCAGTTCACTGGAAACAGTATGGTCCTGGTCAGTTCACTGGACAGACACTGTATTTAAACAGTAGGGTCCTGGTCAGTTCACTGGAAAGATACTCTATTTAAACAGTAGGGTCCTGGTCAGTTCAATGGAAACAGTATGGTCCTGGTCAGTCCAATGGAAAGACACTCTATTTGAACAGTATGGTCCTGGTCACTTCACTGGAAGCAGTATGGTCCTGGTCAGTTCACTGGAAAGACACTCTATTTAAACAGTATGGTCCTGGTCAGTTCACTGGAAAGACACACTATTTGAACAGTATGATCCTGGTTAGTTTACTGGAAAGACACTCTATTTAAACAGTATGGTCCTGGTCAGTTCACTGGAAACAGTATGGTCCTGGTCAGTTCACTGGAAAGACACTCTATTTAAACAGTATGGTCCTGGTCAGTTCACTGGAAAGACACTGTATTTAAACAGTATGGTCCTGGTCAGTTCACTGGAAAGACACTCTATTTGAACAGTATGGTCCTGGTCAGTTAACTGGACAGACACTCTATTTAAACAGTATGGTCCTGGTCAGTTCACTGGAAACAGTATGGTCCTGGTCAGTTCACTGGACAGACACTCTATTTGAACAGTATGGTCCTGGTCAGTTCACTGGACAGACACTCTATTTGAACAGTATGGTCCTGGTCAGTTCACTGGACAGACACTCTATTTAAACAGTATGGTCCTTGTCAGTTCACTGGAAATACACTCTATTTGAACAGTATGGTACCAGTCAGTTCACTATAAACAGTATGGTCCCAATCAGTTCACTGGAAAGACACACTATTTAAACAGTATGGTCCTTGTCAGTCCACTGGAAATACACTCTATTTGAACCGTATGGTCCCAGTCAGTTCACTATAAACAGTATGGTCCCAATCAGTTCACTGGAAACAGTATGGTCCTGGTCAGTTCACTGGAAACAGTATGGTCCTGGTCAGTTCACTGGACAGACACTGTATTTAAACAGTAGGGTCCTGGTTAGTTCACTGGAAAGATACTCTATTTAAACAGTAGGGTCCTGGTCAGTTCACTGGAAACAGTATGGTCCTGGTCAGTCCAATGGAAAGACACTATTTAAACAGAATGATCCTGGTCAGTTCACTGGACAGACACTCTATTTGAACAGTATGGTCCTGGTCACTTCACTGGAAACAGTATGGTCCTGGTCAGTTCACTGGAAAGACACTCTATTTGAACAGTTTTGTCCTGGTCACTTCACTGGAAACAGTATGGTCCTGGTCAGTTCACTGGAAAGACACTATTTAAACAGTATGGTCCTGGTCAGTTCACTGGAAAGACACTCTATTTGAACAGTATGATCCTGGTTAGTTTACTGGAAAGACACTCTATTTAAACAGTATGGTCCTGGTCAGTTCACTGGAAACAGTATGGTCCTGGTCAGTTCACTGGAAAGACACTGTATTTAAACAGTATGGTCCTGGTCAGTTCACTGGAAAGACACTCTATTTAAACAGTATGATCCTGGTCAGTTCACTGGAAAGACACACTATTTAAACAGTATGGTCCTGGTCAGTTCACTGGAAAGACACTGTATTTAAACAATATGATCCTGGTCAGTTCACTGGAAAGACACTATTTAAACAGTATGATCCTGGTCAGTTCACTGGAAACAGTATGGTCCTGGTCAGTCCAATGGAAAGACACTATTTAAACAGTATGATCATGGTCAGTTCACTGGAAACAGTATGGTCCTGGTCAGTTCACTGGAAATACACTCTATTTGAACAGTATGGTACCAGTCAGTTCACTATAAACAGTATGGTCCCAATCAGTTCACTGGAAAGACACACTATTTAAACAGTATGGTCCTTGTCAGTTCACTGGAAATACACTCTATTTGAACCGTATGGTCCCAGTCAGTTCACTATAAACAGTATGGTCCCAATCAGTTCACTGGAAACAGTATGGTCCTGGTCAGTTCACTGGAAACAGTATGGTCCTGGTCAGTTCACTGGACAGACACTGTATTTAAACAGTAGGGTCCTGGTCAGTTCACTGGAAAGATACTCTATTTAAACAGTAGGGTCCTGGTCAGTTCAATGGAAACAGTATGGTCCTGGTCAGTCCAATGGAAAGACACTCTATTTGAACAGTATGGTCCTGGTCACTTCACTGGAAGCAGTATGGTCCTGGTCAGTTCACTGGAAAGACACTCTATTTAAACAGTATGGTCCTGGTCAGTTCACTGGAAAGACACACTATTTGAACAGTATGATCCTGGTTAGTTTACTGGAAAGACACTCTATTTAAACAGTATGGTCCTGGTCAGTTCACTGGAAACAGTATGGTCCTGGTCAGTTCACTGGAAAGACACTCTATTTAAACAGTATGGTCCTGGTCAGTTCACTGGAAAGACACTGTATTTAAACAGTATGGTCCTGGTCAGTTCACTGGAAAGACACTCTATTTGAACAGTATGGTCCTGGTCAGTTAACTGGACAGACACTCTATTTAAACAGTATGGTCCTGGTCAGTTCACTGGAAACAGTATGGTCCTGGTCAGTTCACTGGACAGACACTCTATTTGAACCGTATGGTCCTGGTCAGTTCACTGGACAGACACTCTATTTGAACAGTATGGTCCTGGTCAGTTCACTGGACAGACACTCTATTTAAACAGTATGGTCCTTGTCAGTTCACTGGAAATACACTCTATTTGAACAGTATGGTACCAGTCAGTTCACTATAAACAGTATGGTCCCAATCAGTTCACTGGAAAGACACACTATTTAAACAGTATGGTCCTTGTCAGTCCACTGGAAATACACTCTATTTGAAACGTATGGTCCCAGTCAGTTCACTATAAACAGTATGGTCCCAATCAGTTCACTGGAAACAGTATGGTCCTGGTCAGTTCACTGGAAACAGTATGGTCCTGGTCAGTTCACTGGACAGACACTGTATTTAAACAGTAGGGTCCTGGTCAGTTCACTGGAAAGATATTCTATTTAAACAGTAGGGTCCTGGTCAGTTCACTGGAAACAGTATGGTCCTGGTCAGTCCAATGGAAAGACACTATTTAAACAGAATGATCCTGGTCAGTTCACTGGACAGACACTCTATTTGAAAAGTTTGGTCCTGGTCACTTCACTGGAAACAGTATGGTCCTGGTCAGTTCACTGGAAAGACACTATTTAAACAGTATGGTCCTGGTCAGTTCACTGGAAAGACACTCTATTTGAACAGTATGATCCTGGTTAGTTTACTGGAAAGACACTCTATTTAAACAGTATGGTCCTGGTCAGTTCACTGGAAACAGTATGGTCCTGGTCAGTTCACTGGAAAGGCACTGTATTTAAACAGTATGGTCCTGGTCAGTTCACTGGAAAGACACTCTATTTAAACAGTATGATCCTGGTCAGTTCACTGGAAAGACACACTATTTAAACAGTATGGTCCTGGTCAGTTCACTGGAAAGACACTGTATTTAAACAATATGATCCTGGTCAGTTCACTGGAAAGACACTATTTAAACAGTATGATCCTGGTCAGTTCACTGGAAACAGTATGGTCCTGGTCAGTCCAATGGAAAGACACTATTTAAACAGTATGATCCTGGTCAGTTCACTGGAAAGACACTCTATTTAAACAGTATGATCCTGGTCAGTTCACTGGAAACAGTATGGTCCTGGTCAGTCCAATGGAAAGACACTCTGTTTAAACAGTATTGTCCTGGTCAGTTCACTGGAAAGACACTCTATTTAAACAGTATTGTCCTGGTCAGTTCACTGGAAAGACACTATTTAAACAGTATGATCCTGGTCAGTTCACTGGAAACAGTATGGTCCTTGTCAGTCCAATGGAAAGACACTCTATTTAAACAGTATGATCCTGGTCAGTTCACTGGACAGACTCTATATTTAAACAGTATGGTCCTGGTCAGTTCACTGGAAAGACACTCTATTTAAAACAGTATGGTCCTTGTCAGTTCACTGTAAAGACACTCTATTTAAACAGTATGATCCTGGTCAGTTCACTGGAAACAGTATGGTCCTGGTCAGTCCAATGGAAATACACTATTTAAACAGTATGATCCTGGTCAGTTCACTGGAAAGACACTCTATTTAAACAGTATGGTCCTGGTGAGTTCACTGGAAACAGTATGGTCCTGGTCAGTTCACTGGACAGACATTCTTTTTAAACAGTATGGTCCTGGTCAGTTCAATGGAAACAGTATGGTCCTGGTCAGTTCACTGGAAAGACACAGTCTGATCATGGTCAGTTCACTGGAAACAGTATGGTCCTGGTCAGTTCACTGGAAATACACTCTATTTAAACAGTATGGTCCTTGTCAGTTCACTGGAAATACACTCTATTTGAACAGTATGGTACCAGTCAGTTCACTATAAACAGTATGGTCCCAATCAGTTCACTGGAAAGACACACTATTTAAACAGTATGGTCCTTGTCAGTCCACTGGAAATACACTCTATTTGAACCGTATGGTCCCAGTCAGTTCACTATAAACAGTATGGTCCCAATCAGTTCACTGGAAACAGTATGGTCCTGGTCAGTTCACTGGAAACAGTATGGTCCTGGTCAGTTCACTGGACAGACACTGTATTTAAACAGTAGGGTCCTGGTTAGTTCACTGGAAAGATACTCTATTTAAACAGTAGGGTCCTGGTCAGTTCACTGGAAACAGTATGGTCCTGGTCAGTCCAATGGAAAGACACTATTTAAACAGAATGATCCTGGTCAGTTCACTGGACAGACACTCTATTTGAACAGTATGGTCCTGGTCACTTCACTGGAAACAGTATGGTCCTGGTCAGTTCACTGGAAAGACACTCTATTTGAACAGTTTTGTCCTGGTCACTTCACTGGAAACAGTATGGTCCTGGTCAGTTCACTGGAAAGACACTATTTAAACAGTATGGTCCTGGTCAGTTCACTGGAAAGACACTCTATTTGAACAGTATGATCCTGGTTAGTTTACTGGAAAGACACTCTATTTAAACAGTATGGTCCTGGTCAGTTCACTGGAAACAGTATGGTCCTGGTCAGTTCACTGGAAAGACACTGTATTTAAACAGTATGGTCCTGGTCAGTTCACTGGAAAGACACTCTATTTAAACAGTATGATCCTGGTCAGTTCACTGGAAAGACACACTATTTAAACAGTATGGTCCTGGTCAGTTCACTGGAAAGACACTGTATTTAAACAATATGATCCTGGTCAGTTCACTGGAAAGACACTATTTAAACAGTATGATCCTGGTCAGTTCACTGGAAACAGTATGGTCCTGGTCAGTCCAATGGAAAGACACTATTTAAACAGTATGATCATGGTCAGTTCACTGGAAACAGTATGGTCCTGGTCAGTTCACTGGAAATACACTCTATTTGAACAGTATGGTACCAGTCAGTTCACTATAAACAGTATGGTCCCAATCAGTTCACTGGAAAGACACACTATTTAAACAGTATGGTCCTTGTCAGTTCACTGGAAATACACTCTATTTGAACCGTATGGTCCCAGTCAGTTCACTATAAACAGTATGGTCCCAATCAGTTCACTGGAAACAGTATGGTCCTGGTCAGTTCACTGGAAACAGTATGGTCCTGGTCAGTTCACTGGACAGACACTGTATTTAAACAGTAGGGTCCTGGTCAGTTCACTGGAAAGATACTCTATTTAAACAGTAGGGTCCTGGTCAGTTCAATGGAAACAGTATGGTCCTGGTCAGTCCAATGGAAAGACACTCTATTTGAACAGTATGGTCCTGGTCACTTCACTGGAAGCAGTATGGTCCTGGTCAGTTCACTGGAAAGACACTCTATTTAAACAGTATGGTCCTGGTCAGTTCACTGGAAAGACACACTATTTGAACAGTATGATCCTGGTTAGTTTACTGGAAAGACACTCTATTTAAACAGTATGGTCCTGGTCAGTTCACTGGAAACAGTATGGTCCTGGTCAGTTCACTGGAAAGACACTCTATTTAAACAGTATGGTCCTGGTCAGTTCACTGGAAAGACACTGTATTTAAACAGTATGGTCCTGGTCAGTTCACTGGAAAGACACTCTATTTGAACAGTATGGTCCTGGTCAGTTAACTGGACAGACACTCTATTTAAACAGTATGGTCCTGGTCAGTTCACTGGAAACAGTATGGTCCTGGTCAGTTCACTGGACAGACACTCTATTTGAACCGTATGGTCCTGGTCAGTTCACTGGACAGACACTCTATTTGAACAGTATGGTCCTGGTCAGTTCACTGGACAGACACTCTATTTAAACAGTATGGTCCTTGTCAGTTCACTGGAAATACACTCTATTTGAACAGTATGGTACCAGTCAGTTCACTATAAACAGTATGGTCCCAATCAGTTCACTGGAAAGACACACTATTTAAACAGTATGGTCCTTGTCAGTCCACTGGAAATACACTCTATTTGAAACGTATGGTCCCAGTCAGTTCACTATAAACAGTATGGTCCCAATCAGTTCACTGGAAACAGTATGGTCCTGGTCAGTTCACTGGAAACAGTATGGTCCTGGTCAGTTCACTGGACAGACACTGTATTTAAACAGTAGGGTCCTGGTCAGTTCACTGGAAAGATATTCTATTTAAACAGTAGGGTCCTGGTCAGTTCACTGGAAACAGTATGGTCCTGGTCAGTCCAATGGAAAGACACTATTTAAACAGAATGATCCTGGTCAGTTCACTGGACAGACACTCTATTTGAAAAGTTTGGTCCTGGTCACTTCACTGGAAACAGTATGGTCCTGGTCAGTTCACTGGAAAGACACTATTTAAACAGTATGGTCCTGGTCAGTTCACTGGAAAGACACTCTATTTGAACAGTATGATCCTGGTTAGTTTACTGGAAAGACACTCTATTTAAACAGTATGGTCCTGGTCAGTTCACTGGAAACAGTATGGTCCTGGTCAGTTCACTGGAAAGGCACTGTATTTAAACAGTATGGTCCTGGTCAGTTCACTGGAAAGACACTCTATTTAAACAGTATGATCCTGGTCAGTTCACTGGAAAGACACACTATTTAAACAGTATGGTCCTGGTCAGTTCACTGGAAAGACACTGTATTTAAACAATATGATCCTGGTCAGTTCACTGGAAAGACACTATTTAAACAGTATGATCCTGGTCAGTTCACTGGAAACAGTATGGTCCTGGTCAGTCCAATGGAAAGACACTATTTAAACAGTATGATCCTGGTCAGTTCACTGGAAAGACACTCTATTTAAACAGTATGATCCTGGTCAGTTCACTGGAAACAGTATGGTCCTGGTCAGTCCAATGGAAAGACACTCTGTTTAAACAGTATTGTCCTGGTCAGTTCACTGGAAAGACACTCTATTTAAACAGTATTGTCCTGGTCAGTTCACTGGAAAGACACTATTTAAACAGTATGATCCTGGTCAGTTCACTGGAAACAGTATGGTCCTTGTCAGTCCAATGGAAAGACACTCTATTTAAACAGTATGATCCTGGTCAGTTCACTGGACAGACTCTATATTTAAACAGTATGGTCCTGGTCAGTTCACTGGAAAGACACTCTATTTAAAACAGTATGGTCCTTGTCAGTTCACTGTAAAGACACTCTATTTAAACAGTATGATCCTGGTCAGTTCACTGGAAACAGTATGGTCCTGGTCAGTCCAATGGAAATACACTATTTAAACAGTATGATCCTGGTCAGTTCACTGGAAAGACACTCTATTTAAACAGTATGGTCCTGGTGAGTTCACTGGAAACAGTATGGTCCTGGTCAGTTCACTGGACAGACATTCTTTTAAACAGTATGGTCCTGGTCAGTTCAATGGAAACAGTATGGTCCTGGTCAGTTCACTGGAAAGACACAGTCTGATCATGGTCAGTTCACTGGAAACAGTATGGTCCTGGTCAGTTCACTGGAAATACACTCTATTTGAACAGTATGGTACCAGTCAGTTCACTATAAACAGTATGGTCCCAATCAGTTCACTGGAAAGACACACTATTTAAACAGTATGGTCCTTGTCAGTTCACTGGAAATACACTCTATTTGAACCGTATGGTCCCAGTCAGTTCACTATAAACAGTATGGTCCCAATCAGTTCACTGGAAACAGTATGGTCCTGGTCAGTTCACTGGAAACAGTATGGTCCTGGTCAGTTCACTGGACAGACACTGTATTTAAACAGTAGGGTCCTGGTCAGTTCACTGGAAAGATACTCTATTTAAACAGTAGGGTCCTGGTCAGTTCAATGGAAACAGTATGGTCCTGGTCAGTCCAATGGAAAGACACTCTATTTGAACAGTATGGTCCTGGTCACTTCACTGGAAGCAGTATGGTCCTGGTCAGTTCACTGGAAAGACACTCTATTTAAACAGTATGGTCCTGGTCAGTTCACTGGAAAGACACACTATTTGAACAGTATGATCCTGGTTAGTTTACTGGAAAGACACTCTATTTAAACAGTATGGTCCTGGTCAGTTCACTGGAAACAGTATGGTCCTGGTCAGTTCACTGGAAAGACACTCTATTTAAACAGTATGGTCCTGGTCAGTTCACTGGAAAGACACTGTATTTAAACAGTATGGTCCTGGTCAGTTCACTGGAAAGACACTCTATTTGAACAGTATGGTCCTGGTCAGTTAACTGGACAGACACTCTATTTAAACAGTATGGTCCTGGTCAGTTCACTGGAAACAGTATGGTCCTGGTCAGTTCACTGGACAGACACTCTATTTGAACAGTATGGTCCTGGTCAGTTCACTGGACAGACACTCTATTTGAACAGTATGGTCCTGGTCAGTTCACTGGACAGACACTCTATTTAAACAGTATGGTCCTTGTCAGTTCACTGGAAATACACTCTATTTGAACAGTATGGTACCAGTCAGTTCACTATAAACAGTATGGTCCCAATCAGTTCACTGGAAAGACACACTATTTAAACAGTATGGTCCTTGTCAGTCCACTGGAAATACACTCTATTTGAACCGTATGGTCCCAGTCAGTTCACTATAAACAGTATGGTCCCAATCAGTTCACTGGAAACAGTATGGTCCTGGTCAGTTCACTGGAAACAGTATGGTCCTGGTCAGTTCACTGGACAGACACTGTATTTAAACAGTAGGGTCCTGGTCAGTTCACTGGAAAGATACTCTATTTAAACAGTAGGGTCCTGGTCAGTTCACTGGAAACAGTATGGTCCTGGTCAGTCCAATGGAAAGACACTATTTAAACAGAATGATCCTGGTCAGTTCACTGGACAGACACTCTATTTGAACAGTATGGTCCTGGTCACTTCACTGGAAACAGTATGGTCCTGGTCAGTTCACTGGAAAGACACTCTATTTGAACAGTTTGGTCCTGGTCACTTCACTGGAAACAGTATGGTCCTGGTCAGTTCACTGGAAAGACACTATTTAAACAGTATGGTCCTGGTCAGTTCACTGGAAAGACACTCTATTTGAACAGTATGATCCTGGTTAGTTTACTGGAAAGACACTCTATTTAAACAGTATGGTCCTGGTCAGTTCACTGGAAACAGTATGGTCCTGGTCAGTTCACTGGAAAGACACTGTATTTAAACAGTATGGTCCTGGTCAGTTCACTGGAAAGATACTCTATTTAAACAGTAGGGTCCTGGTCAGTTCAATGGAAACAGTATGGTCCTGGTCAGTCCAATGGAAAGACACTCTATTTGAACAGTATGGTCCTGGTCACTTCACTGGAAGCAGTATGGTCCTGGTCAGTTCACTGGAAAGACACTCTATTTAAACAGTATGGTCCTGGTCAGTTCACTGGAAAGACACACTATTTGAACAGTATGATCCTGGTTAGTTTACTGGAAAGACACTCTATTTAAACAGTATGGTCCTGGTCAGTTCACTGGAAACAGTATGGTCCTGGTCAGTTCACTGGAAAGACACTCTATTTAAACAGTATGGTCCTGGTCAGTTCACTGGAAAGACACTGTATTTAAACAGTATGGTCCTGGTCAGTTCACTGGAAAGACACTGTATTTAAACAATATGATCCTGGTCAGTTCACTGGAAAGACACTATTTAAACAGTATGATCCTGGTCAGTTCACTGGAAACAGTATGGTCCTGGTCAGTCCAATGGAAAGACACTATTTAAACAGTATGATCATGGTCAGTTCACTGGAAACAGTATGGTCCTGGTCAGTTCACTGGAAATACACTCTATTTGAACAGTATGGTACCAGTCAGTTCACTATAAACAGTATGGTCCCAATCAGTTCACTGGAAAGACACACTATTTAAACAGTATGGTCCTTGTCAGTTCACTGGAAATACACTCTATTTGAACCGTATGGTCCCAGTCAGTTCACTATAAACAGTATGGTCCCAATCAGTTCACTGGAAACAGTATGGTCCTGGTCAGTTCACTGGAAACAGTATGGTCCTGGTCAGTTCACTGGACAGACACTGTATTTAAACAATATGATCCTGGTCAGTTCACTGGAAAGACACTATTTAAACAGTATGATCCTGGTCAGTTCACTGGAAACAGTATGGTCCTGGTCAGTCCAATGGAAAGACACTATTTAAACAGTATGATCCTGGTCAGTTCACTGGAAAGACACTCTATTTAAACAGTATGATCCTGGTCAGTTCACTGGAAACAGTATGGTCCTGGTCAGTCCAATGGAAAGACACTCTGTTTAAACAGTATTGTCCTGGTCAGTTCACTGGAAAGACACTCTATTTAAACAGTATTGTCCTGGTCAGTTCACTGGAAAGACACTATTTAAACAGTATGATCCTGGTCAGTTCACTGGAAACAGTATGGTCCTTGTCAGTCCAATGGAAAGACACTCTATTTAAACAGTATGATCCTGGTCAGTTCACTGGACAGACTCTATATTTAAACAGTATGGTCCTGGTCAGTTCACTGGAAAGACACTCTATTTAAAACAGTATGGTCCTTGTCAGTTCACTGTAAAGACACTCTATTTAAACAGTATGATCCTGGTCAGTTCACTGGAAACAGTATGGTCCTGGTCAGTCCAATGGAAATACACTATTTAAACAGTATGATCCTGGTCAGTTCACTGGAAAGACACTCTATTTAAACAGTATGGTCCTGGTGAGTTCACTGGAAACAGTATGGTCCTGGTCAGTTCACTGGACAGACATTCTATTTAAACAGTATGGTCCTGGTCAGTTCAATGGAAACAGTATGGTCCTGGTCAGTTCACTGGAAAGACACAGTCTGATCATGGTCAGTTCACTGGAAACAGTATGGTCCTGGTCAGTTCACTGGACAGACACTCTATTTAAACAGTATGGTCCTGGTAAGTTCACTGGACAGACACTATTTAAACAGTATGGTCCTGGTCAGTTCACTGGAAACAGTATGGTCCTGGTCAGTTCACTGGACAGACACTCTATTTGAACAGTATGGTCCTGGTCAGTTCACTGGACAGACACTCTATTTAAACAGTATGGTCCTTGTCAGTTCACTGGAAATACACTCTATTTGAACAGTATGGTACCAGTCAGTTCACTATAAACAGTATGGTTCCAATCAGTTCACTGGAAAGACACACTATTTAAACAGTATGGTCCTTGTCAGTTCACTGGAAATACACTCTATTTGAACCGTATGGTCCCAGTCAGTTCACTATAAACAGTATGGTCCCAATCAGTTCACTGGAAAGACACACTATTTAAACAGTATGGTCCTGGTCAGTTCACTGGAAAGACACTGTATTTAAACAATATGATCCTGGTCAGTTCACTGGAAAGACACTATTTAAACAGTATGATCCTGGTCAGTTCACTGGAAACAGTATGGTCCTGGTCAGTCCAATGGAAAGACACTATTTAAACAGTATGATCCTGGTCAGTTCACTGGAAAGACACTCTATTTAAACAGTATGATCCTGGTCAGTTCACTGGAAACAGTATGGTCCTGGTCAGTCCAATGGAAAGACACTCTGTTTAAACAGTATTGTCCTGGTCAGTTCACTGGAAAGACACTCTATTTAAACAGTATGGTCCTGGTCAGTTCACTGGAAAGACACTCTATTTGAACAGTATGGTCCTGGTCAGTTCAATGGACAGACACTCTATTTAAACAGTATGGTCCTGGTCAGTTCACTGGAAAGACACTATTTAAACAGTATGATCCTGGTCAGTTCACTGGAAACAGTATGGTCCTTGTCAGTCCAATGGAAAGACACTCTATTTAAACAGTATGGTCCTGGTCAGTTCACTGGAAAGACACTCTATTTGAACAGTATGGTCCTGGTCAGTTCAATGGACAGACACTCTATTTAAACAGTATGGTCCTGGTCAGTTCACTGGAAAGACACTATTTAAACAGTATATCCTGGTCAGTTCACTGGAAACAGTATGGTCCTTGTCAGTCCAATGGAAAGACACTCTATTTAAACAGTATGATCCTGGTCAGTTCACTGGAAACAGTATGGTCCTGGTCAGTCCAATGGAAATACACTATTTAAACAGTATGATCCTGGTCAGTTCACTGGAAAGACACTCTATTTAAACAGTATGGTCCTGGTGAGTTCACTGGAAACAGTATGGTCCTGGTCAGTTCACTGGACAGACATTCTATTTAAACAGTATGGTCCTGGTCAGTTCAATGGAAACAGTATGGTCCTGGTCAGTTCACTGGAAAGACACAGTCTGATCATGGTCAGTTCACTGGAAACAGTATGGTCCTGGTCAGTTCACTGGACAGACACTCTATTTAAACAGTATGGTCCTGGTCAGTTCACTGGACAGACACTATTTAAACAGTATGGTCCTGGTCAGTTCACTGGAAACAGTATGGTCCTGGTCAGTTCACTGGACAGACACTCTATTTGAACAGTATGGTCCTGGTCAGTTCACTGGACAGACACTCTATTTAAACAGTATGGTCCTTGTCAGTTCACTGGAAATACACTCTATTTGAACAGTATGGTACCAGTCAGTTCACTATAAACAGTATGGTCCCAATCAGTTCACTGGAAAGACACACTATTTAAACAGTATGGTCCTTGTCAGTTCACTGGAAATACACTCTATTTGAACCGTATGGTCCCAGTCAGTTCACTATAAACAGTATGGTCCCAATCAGTTCACTGGAAACAGTATGGTCCTGGTCAGTTCACTGGAAACAGTATGGTCCTGGTCAGTTCACTGGACAGACACTGTATTTAAACAGTAGGGTCCTGGTCAGTTCACTGGAAAGATACTATATTTAAACAGTAGGGTCCTGGTCAGTTCAATGGAAACAGTATGGTCCTGGTCAGTCCAATGGAAAGACACTCTATTTGAACAGTATGGTCCTGGTCACTTCACTGGAAGCAGTATGGTCCTGGTCAGTTCACTGGAAAGACACTCTATTTAAACAGTATGGTCCTGGTCAGTTCACTGGAAAGACACTCTATTTGAACAGTATGATCCTGGTTAGTTTACTGGAAAGACACTCTATTTAAACAGTATGGTCCTGGTCAGTTCACTGGAAACAGTATGGTCCTGGTCAGTTCACTGGAAAGACACTCTATTTAAACAGTATGGTCCTGGTCAGTTCACTGGAAAGACACTGTATTTAAACAGTATGGTCCTGGTCAGTTCACTGGAAAGACACTCTATTTGAACAGTATGGTCCTGGTCAGTTAACTGGACAGACACTCTATTTAAACAGTATGGTCCTTGTCAGTTCACTGGAAATACACTCTATTTGAACCGTATGGTCCCAGTCAGTTCACTATAAACAGTATGGTCCCAATCAGTTCACTGGAAAGACACACTATTTAAACAGTATGGTCCTGGTCAGTTCACTGGAAAGACACTGTATTTAAACAATATGATCCTGGTCAGTTCACTGGAAAGACACTATTTAAACAGTATGATCCTGGTCAGTTCACTGGAAACAGTATGGTCCTGGTCAGTCCAATGGAAAGACACTATTTAAACAGTATGATCCTGGTCAGTTCACTGGAAAGACACTCTATTTAAACAGTATGATCCTGGTCAGTTCACTGGAAACAGTATGGTCCTGGTCAGTCCAATGGAAAGACACTCTGTTTAAACAGTATTGTCCTGGTCAGTTCACTGGAAAGACACTCTATTTAAACAGTATGGTCCTGGTCAGTTCACTGGAAAGACACTCTATTTGAACAGTATGGTCCTGGTCAGTTCAATGGACAGACACTCTATTTAAACAGTATGGTCCTGGTCAGTTCACTGGAAAGACACTATTTAAACAGTATGATCCTGGTCAGTTCACTGGAAACAGTATGGTCCTTGTCAGTCCAATGGAAAGACACTCTATTTAAACAGTATGATCCTGGTCAGTTCACTGGACAGACTCTATATTTAAACAGTATGGTCCTGGTCAGTTCACTGGAAAGACACTCTATTTAAAACAGTATGGTCCTTGTCAGTTCACTGGAAAGACACTCTATTTAAACAGTATGATCCTGGTCAGTTCACTGGAAACAGTATGGTCCTGGTCAGTCCAATGGAAATACACTATTTAAACAGTATGATCCTGGTCAGTTCACTGGAAAGACACTCTATTTAAACAGTATGGTCCTGGTGAGTTCACTGGAAACAGTATGGTCCTGGTCAGTTCACTGGACAGACATTCTATTTAAACAGTATGGTCCTGGTCAGTTCAATGGAAACAGTATGGTCCTGGTCAGTTCACTGGAAAGACACAGTCTGATCATGGTCAGTTCACTGGAAACAGTATGGTCCTGGTCAGTTCACTGGACAGACACTCTATTTAAACAGTATGGTCCTGGTAAGTTCACTGGACAGACACTATTTAAACAGTATGGTCCTGGTCAGTTCACTGGAAACAGTATGGTCCTGGTCAGTTCACTGGACAGACACTCTATTTGAACAGTATGGTCCTGGTCAGTTCACTGGACAGACACTCTATTTAAACAGTATGGTCCTTGTCAGTTCACTGGAAATACACTCTATTTGAACAGTATGGTACCAGTCAGTTCACTATAAACAGTATGGTTCCAATCAGTTCACTGGAAAGACACACTATTTAAACAGTATGGTCCTTGTCAGTTCACTGGAAATACACTCTATTTGAACCGTATGGTCCCAGTCAGTTCACTATAAACAGTATGGTCCCAATCAGTTCACTGGAAAGACACACTATTTAAACAGTATGGTCCTGGTCAGTTCACTGGAAAGACACTGTATTTAAACAATATGATCCTGGTCAGTTCACTGGAAAGACACTATTTAAACAGTATGATCCTGGTCAGTTCACTGGAAACAGTATGGTCCTGGTCAGTCCAATGGAAAGACACTATTTAAACAGTATGATCCTGGTCAGTTCACTGGAAAGACACTCTATTTAAACAGTATGATCCTGGTCAGTTCACTGGAAACAGTATGGTCCTGGTCAGTCCAATGGAAAGACACTCTGTTTAAACAGTATTGTCCTGGTCAGTTCACTGGAAAGACACTCTATTTAAACAGTATGGTCCTGGTCAGTTCACTGGAAAGACACTCTATTTGAACAGTATGGTCCTGGTCAGTTCAATGGACAGACACTCTATTTAAACAGTATGGTCCTGGTCAGTTCACTGGAAAGACACTATTTAAACAGTATGATCCTGGTCAGTTCACTGGAAACAGTATGGTCCTTGTCAGTCCAATGGAAAGACACTCTATTTAAACAGTATGATCCTGGTCAGTTCACTGGACAGACTCTATATTTAAACAGTATGGTCCTGGTCAGTTCACTGGAAAGACACTCTATTTAAAACAGTATGGTCCTTGTCAGTTCACTGGAAAGACACTCTATTTAAACAGTATGATCCTGGTCAGATCACTGGAAACAGTATGGTCCTGGTCAGTCCAATGGAAATACACTATTTAAACAGTATGATCCTGGTCAGTTCACTGGAAAGACACTCTATTTAAACAGTATGGTCCTGGTGAGTTCACTGGAAACAGTATGGTCCTGGTCAGTTCACTGGACAGACATTCTATTTAAACAGTATGGTCCTGGTCAGTTCAATGGAAACAGTATGGTCCTGGTCAGTTCACTGGAAAGACACAGTCTGATCATGGTCAGTTCACTGGAAACAGTATGGTCCTGGTCAGTTCACTGGACAGACACTCTATTTAAACAGTATGGTCCTGGTCAGTTCACTGGACAGACACTATTTAAACAGTATGGTCCTGGTCAGTTCACTGGAAACAGTATGGTCCTGGTCAGTTCACTGGACAGACACTCTATTTGAACAGTATGGTCCTGGTCAGTTCACTGGACAGACACTCTATTTAAACAGTATGGTCCTTGTCAGTTCACTGGAAATACACTCTATTTGAACAGTATGGTACCAGTCAGTTCACTATAAACAGTATGGTCCCAATCAGTTCACTGGAAAGACACACTATTTAAACAGTATGGTCCTTGTCAGTTCACTGGAAATACACTCTATTTGAACCGTATGGTCCCAGTCAGTTCACTATAAACAGTATGGTCCCAATCAGTTCACTGGAAACAGTATGGTCCTGGTCAGTTCACTGGAAACAGTATGGTCCTGGTCAGTTCACTGGACAGACACTGTATTTAAACAGTAGGGTCCTGGTCAGTTCACTGGAAAGATACTCTATTTAAACAGTAGGGTCCTGGTCAGTTCAATGGAAACAGTATGGTCCTGGTCAGTCCAATGGAAAGACACTCTATTTGAACAGTATGGTCCTGGTCACTTCACTGGAAGCAGTATGGTCCTGGTCAGTTCACTGGAAAGACACTCTATTTAAACAGTATGGTCCTGGTCAGTTCACTGGAAAGACACTCTATTTGAACAGTATGATCCTGGTTAGTTTACTGGAAAGACACTCTATTTAAACAGTATGGTCCTGGTCAGTTCACTGGAAACAGTATGGTCCTGGTCAGTTCACTGGAAAGACACTCTATTTAAACAGTATGGTCCTGGTCAGTTCACTGGAAAGACACTGTATTTAAACAGTATGGTCCTGGTCAGTTCACTGGAAAGACACTCTATTTGAACAGTATGGTCCTGGTCAGTTAACTGGACAGACACTCTATTTAAACAGTATGGTCCTTGTCAGTTCACTGGAAATACACTCTATTTGAACCGTATGGTCCCAGTCAGTTCACTATAAACAGTATGGTCCCAATCAGTTCACTGGAAAGACACACTATTTAAACAGTATGGTCCTGGTCAGTTCACTGGAAAGACACTGTATTTAAACAATATGATCCTGGTCAGTTCACTGGAAAGACACTATTTAAACAGTATGATCCTGGTCAGTTCACTGGAAACAGTATGGTCCTGGTCAGTCCAATGGAAAGACACTATTTAAACAGTATGATCCTGGTCAGTTCACTGGAAAGACACTCTATTTAAACAGTATGATCCTGGTCAGTTCACTGGAAACAGTATGGTCCTGGTCAGTCCAATGGAAAGACACTCTGTTTAAACAGTATTGTCCTGGTCAGTTCACTGGAAAGACACTCTATTTAAACAGTATGGTCCTGGTCAGTTCACTGGAAAGACACTCTATTTGAACAGTATGGTCCTGGTCAGTTCAATGGACAGACACTCTATTTAAACAGTATGGTCCTGGTCAGTTCACTGGAAAGACACTATTTAAACAGTATGATCCTGGTCAGTTCTCTGGAAACAGTATGGTCCTTGTCAGTCCAATGGAAAGACACTCTATTTAAACAGTATGATCCTGGTCAGTTCACTGGACAGACTCTATATTTAAACAGTATGGTCCTGGTCAGTTCACTGGAAAGACACTCTATTTAAAACAATATGGTCCTTGTCAGTTCACTGGAAAGACACTCTATTTAAACAGTATGATCCTGGTCAGTTCACTGGAAACAGTATGGTCCTGGTCAGTCCAATGGAAATACACTATTTAAACAGTATGATCCTGGTCAGTTCACTGGAAAGACACTCTATTTAAACAGTATGGTCCTGGTGAGTTCACTGGAAACAGTATGGTCCTGGTCAGTTCACTGGACAGACATTCTATTTAAACAGTATGGTCCTGGTCAGATCAATGGAAACAGTATGGTCCTGGTCAGTTCACTGGAAAGACACAGTCTGATCATGGTCAGTTCACTGCAAACAGTATGGTCCTGGTCAGTTCACTGGACAGACACTCTATTTAAACAGTATGGTCCTGGTCAGTTCACTGGACAGACACTATTTAAACAGTATGGTCCTGGTCAGTTCACTGGAAACAGTATGGTCCTGGTCAGTTCACTGGACAGACACTCTATTTGAACAGTATGGTCCTGGTCAGTTCACTGGACAGACACTCTATTTAAACAGTATGGTCCTTGTCAGTTCACTGGAAATACACTCTATTTGAACAGTATGGTACCAGTCAGTTCACTATAAACAGTATGGTCCCAATCAGTTCACTGGAAAGACACACTATTTAAACAGTATGGTCCTTGTCAGTTCACTGGAAATACACTCTATTTGAACCGTATGGTCCCAGTCAGTTCACTATAAACAGTATGGTCCCAATCAGTTCACTGGAAACAGTATGGTCCTGGTCAGTTCACTGGAAACAGTATGGTCCTGGTCAGTTCACTGGACAGACACTGTATTTAAACAGTAGGGTCCTGGTCAGTTCACTGGAAAGATACTCTATTTAAACAGTAGGGTCCTGGTCAGTTCAATGGAAACAGTATGGTCCTGGTCAGTCCAATGGAAAGACACTCTATTTGAACAGTATGGTCCTGGTCACTTCACTGGAAGCAGTATGGTCCTGGTCAGTTCACTGGAAAGACACTCTATTTAAACAGTATGGTCCTGGTCAGTTCACTGGAAAGACACTCTATTTGAACAGTATGATCCTGGTTAGTTTACTGGAAAGACACTCTATTTAAACAGTATGGTCCTGGTCAGTTCACTGGAAAGACACTGTATTTAAACAGTATGGTCCTGGTCAGTTCACTGGAAAGACACTCTATTTGAACAGTATGGTCCTGGTCAGTTAACTGGACAGACACTCTATTTAAACAGTATGGTCCTGGTCAGTTCACTGGAAACAGTATGGTCCTGGTCAGTTCACTGGACAGACACTCTATTTGAACAGTATGGTCCTGGTCAGTTCACTGGACAGACACTCTATTTGAACAGTATGGTCCTGGTCAGTTCACTGGACAGACACTCTATTTAAACAGTATGGTCCTTGTCAGTTCAGTGGAAATACACTCTATTTGAACAGTATGGTACCAGTCAGTTCACTATAAACAGTATGGTCCCAATCAGTTCACTGGAAAGACACACTATTTAAACAGTATGGTCCTTGTCAGTTCACTGGAAATACACTCTATTTGAACCGTATGGTCCCAGTCAGTTCACTATAAACAGTATGGTCCCAATCAGTTCACTGGAAACAGTATGGTCCTGGTCAGTTCACTGGAAACAGTATGGTCCTGGTCAGTTCACTGGACAGACACTGTATTTAAACAGTAGGGTCCTGGTCAGTTCACTGGAAAGATACTCTATTTAAACAGTAGGGTCCTGGTCAGTTCACTGGAAACAGTATGGTCCTGGTCAGTCCAATGGAAAGACACTATTTAAACAGAATGATCCTGGTCAGTTCACTGGACAGACACTCTATTTGAACAGTATGGTCCTGGTCACTTCACTGGAAACAGTATGGTCCTGGTCAGTTCACTGGAAAGACACTCTATTTGAACAGTTTGGTCCTGGTCACTTCACTGGAAACAGTATGGTCCTGGTCAGTTCACTGGAAAGACACTCTATTTAAACAGTATGGTCCTGGTCACTTCACTGGAAACAGTATGGTCCTGGTCAGTTCACTGGAAAGACACTCTATTTGAACAGTTTGGTCCTGGTCACTTCACTGGAAACAGTATGGTCCTGGTCAGTTCACTGGAAAGACACTATTTAAACAGTATGGTCCTGGTCAGTTCACTGGAAAGACACTCTATTTGAACAGTATGATCCTGGTTAGTTTACTGGAAAGACACTCTATTTAAACAGTATGGTCCTGGTCAGTTCACTTGAAACAGTATGGTCCTGGTCAGTTCACTGGAAAGACACTGTATTTAAACAGTATGGTCCTGGTCAGTTCACTGGAAAGACTATCTATTTAAACAGTATGATCCTGGTCAGTTCACTGGAAAGACACACTATTTAAACAGTATGGTCCTGGTCAGTTCACTGGAAAGACACTGTATTTAAACAATATGATCCTGGTCAGTTCACTGGAAAGACACTATTTAAACAGTATGATCCTGGTCAGTTCACTGGAAACAGTATGGTCCTGGTCAGTCCAATGGAAAGACACTATTTAAACAGTATGATCCTGGTCAGTTCACTGGAAAGACACTCTATTTAAACAGTATGATCCTGGTCAGTTCACTGGAAACAGTATGGTCCTGGTCAGTCCAATGGAAAGACACTCTGTTTAAACAGTATTGTCCTGGTCAGTTCACTGGAAAGACACTCTATTTAAACAGTATGGTCCTGGTCAGTTCACTGGAAAGACACTCTATTTGAACAGTATGGTCCTGGTCAGTTCACTGGACAGACACTCTATTTAAACAGTATGGTCCTGGTCAGTTCACTGGAAAGACACTATTTAAACAGTATGATCCTGGTCAGTTCACTGGAAACAGTATGGTCCTTGTCAGTCCAATGGAAAGACACTCTATTTAAACAGTATGATCCTGGTCAGTTCACTGGACAGACTCTATATTTAAACAGTATGGTCCTGGTCAGTTCACTGGAAAGACACTCTATTTAAAACAGTATGGTCCTTGTCAGTTCACTGTAAAGACACTCTATTTAAACAGTATGATCCTGGTCAGTTCACTGGAAACAGTATGGTCCTGGTCAGTCCAATGGAAATACACTATTTAAACAGTATGATCCTGGTCAGTTCACTGGAAAGACACTCTATTTAAACAGTATGGTCCTGGTGAGTTCACTGGAAACAGTATGGTCCTGGTCAGTTCACTGGAAAGACACAGTCTGATCATGGTCAGTTCACTGGAAACAGTATGGTCCTGGTCAGTTCACTGGACAGACACTCTATTTAAACAGTATGGTCCTGGTAAGTTCACTGGACAGACACTATTTAAACAGTATGGTCCTGGTCAGTTCACTGGAAACAGTATGGTCCTGGTCAGTTCACTGGACAGACACTCTATTTGAACAGTATGGTCCTGGTCAGTTCACTGGACAGACACTCTATTTAAACAATATGGTCCTTGTCAGTTCACTGGAAATACACTCTATTTGAACAGTATGGTACCAGTCAGTTCACTATAAACAGTATGGTCCCAATCAGTTCACTGGAAAGACACACTATTTAAACAGTATGGTCCTTGTCAGTTCACTGGAAATACACTCTATTTGAACCGTATGGTCCCAGTCAGTTCACTATAAACAGTATGGTCCCAATCAGTTCACTGGAAAGACACACTATTTAAACAGTATGGTCCTGGTCAGTTCACTGGAAAGACACTGTATTTAAACAATATGATCCTGGTCAGTTCACTGGAAAGACACTATTTAAACAGTATGATCCTGGTCAGTTCACTGGAAACAGTATGGTCCTGGTCAGTCCAATGGAAAGACACTATTTAAACAGTATGATCCTGGTCAGTTCACTGGAAAGACACTCTATTTAAACAGTATGATCCTGGTCAGTTCACTGGAAACAGTATGGTCCTGGTCAGTCCAATGGAAAGACACTCTGTTTAAACAGTATTGTCCTGGTCAGTTCACTGGAAAGACACTCTATTTAAACAGTATGGTCCTGGTCAGTTCACTGGAAAGACACTCTATTTGAACAGTATGGTCCTGGTCAGTTCACTGGACAGACACTCTATTTAAACAGTATGGTCCTGGTCAGTTCACTGGAAAGACACTATTTAAACAGTATGATCCTGGTCAGTTCACTGGAAACAGTATGGTCCTTGTCAGTCCAATGGAAAGACACTCTATTTAAACAGTATGATCCTGGTCAGTTCACTGGACAGACTCTATATTTAAACAGTATGGTCCTGGTCAGTTCACTGGAAAGACACTCTATTTAAAACAGTATGGTCCTTGTCAGTTCACTGGAAAGACACTCTATTTAAACAGTATGATCCTGGTCAGTTCACTGGAAACAGTATGGTCCTGGTCAGTCCACTGGAAATACACTATTTAAACAGTATGATCCTGGTCAGTTCACTGGAAAGACACTCTATTTAAACAGTATGGTCCTGGTGAGTTCACTGGAAACAGTATGGTCCTGGTCAGTTCACTGGACAGACATTCTATTTAAACAGTATGGTCCTGGTCAGTTCAATGGAAACAGTATGGTCCTGGTCAGTTCACTGGAAAGACACAGTCTGATCATGGTCAGTTCACTGGAAACAGTATGGTCCTGGTCAGTTCACTGGACAGACACTCTATTTAAACAGTATGGTCCTGGTCAGTTCACTGGACAGACACTATTTAAACAGTATGGTCCTGGTCAGTTCACTGGAAACAGTATGGTCCTGGTCAGTTCACTGGACAGACACTCTATTTGAACAGTATGGTCCTGGTCAGTTCACTGGACAGACACTCTATTTAAACAGTATGGTCCTTGTCAGTTCACTGGAAATACACTCTATTTGAACAGTATGGTACCAGTCAGTTCACTATAAACAGTATGGTCCCAATCAGTTCACTGGAAAGACACTATTTAAACAGTATGGTCCTTGTCAGTTCACTGGAAATACACTCTATTTGAACCGTATGGTCCCAGTCAGTTCACTATAAACAGTATGATCCCAATCAGTTCACTGGAAACAGTATGGTCCTGGTCAGTTCACTGGAAACAGTATGGTCCTGGTCAGTTCACTGGACAGACACTGTATTTAAACAGTAGGGTTCTGGTCAGTTCACTGGAAAGATACTCTATTTAAACAGTAGGGTCCTGGTCAGTTCAATGGAAACAGTATGGTCCTGGTCAGTCCAATGGAAAGACACTCTATTTGAACAGTATGGTCCTGGTCACTTCACTGGAAGCAGTATGGTCCTGGTCAGTTCACTGGAAAGACACTCTATTTAAACAGTATGGTCCTGGTCAGTTCACTGGAAAGACACTCTATTTGAACAGTATGATCCTGGTTAGTTTACTGGAAAGACACTCTATTTAAACAGTATGGTCCTGGTCAGTTCACTGGAAACAGTATGGTCCTGGTCAGTTCACTGGAAAGACACTCTATTTAAACAGTATGGTCCTGGTCAGTTCACTGGAAAGACACTGTATTTAAACAGTATGGTCCTGGTCAGTTCACTGGAAAGACACTCTATTTGAACAGTATGGTCCTGGTCAGTTAACTGGACAGACACTCTATTTAAACAGTATGGTCCTGGTCAGTTCACTGGAAACAGTATGGTCCTGGTCAGTTCACTGGACAGACACTCTATTTGAACAGTATGGTCCTGGTCAGTTCACTGGACAGACACTCTATTTGAACAGTATGGTCCTGGTCAGTTCACTGGACAGACACTCTATTTAAACAGTATGGTCCTTGTCAGTTCACTGGAAATACACTCTATTTGAACAGTATGGTACCAGTCAGTTCACTATAAACAGTATGGTCCCAATCAGTTCACTGGAAAGACACACTATTTAAACAGTATGGTCCTTGTCAGTTCACTGGAAATACACTCTATTTGAACCGTATGGTCCCAGTCAGTTCACTATAAACAGTATGGTCCCAATCAGTTCACTGGAAACAGTATGGTCCTGGTCAGTTCACTGGAAACAGTATGGTCCTGGTCAGTTGACTGGACAGACACTGTATTTAAACAGTAGGGTCCTGGTCAGTTCACTGGAAACAGTATGGTCCTGGTCAGTTCACTGGAAAGACACTCTATTTGAACAGTTTGGTCCTGGTCACTTCACTGGAAACAGTATGGTCCTGGTCAGTTCACTGG
This sequence comes from Salmo salar, assembly GCF_905237065.1. Classification (NCBI taxonomy): domain Eukaryota; kingdom Metazoa; phylum Chordata; class Actinopteri; order Salmoniformes; family Salmonidae; genus Salmo; species Salmo salar. Next base: position 117,191,190 of record NC_059442.1, read on the forward strand.
AAAGACACTCTATTTAAACAGTATGGTCCTGGTCACTTCACTGGAAACAGTATGGTCCTGGTCAGTTCACTGGAAAGACACTCTATTTGAACAGTTTGGTCCTGGTCACTTCACTGGAAACAGTATGGTCCTGGTCAGTTCACTGGAAAGACACTATTTAAACAGTATGGTCCTGGTCTGTTCACTGGAAAGACACTCTATTTGAACAGTATGATCCTGGTTAGTTTACTGGAAAGACACTCTATTTAAACAGTATGGTCCTGGTCAGTTCACTTGAAACAGTATGGTCCTGGTCAGTTCACTGGAAAGACACTGTATTTAAACAGTATGGTCCTGGTCAGTTCACTGGAAAGACTATCTATTTAAACAGTATGATCCTGGTCAGTTCACTGGAAAGACACACTATTTAAACAGTATGGTCCTGGTCAGTTCACTGGAAAGACACTGTATTTAAACAATATGATCCTGGTCAGTTCACTGGAAAGACACTATTTAAACAGTATGATCCTGGTCAGTTCACTGGAAACAGTATGGTCCTGGTCAGTCCAATGGAAAGACACTATTTAAACAGTATGATCCTGGTCAGTTCACTGGAAAGACACTCTATTTAAACAGTATGATCCTGGTCAGTTCACTGGAAACAGTATGGTCCTGGTCAGTCCAATGGAAAGACACTCTGTTTAAACAGTATTGTCCTGGTCAGTTCACTGGAAAGACACTCTATTTAAACAGTATGGTCCTGGTCAGTTCACTGGAAAGACACTCTATTTGAACAGTATGGTCCTGGTCAGTTCACTGGACAGACACTCTATTTAAACAGTATGGTCCTGGTCAGTTCACTGGAAAGACACTATTTAAACAGTATGATCCTGGTCAGTTCACTGGAAACAGTATGGTCCTTGTCAGTCCAATGGAAAGACACTCTATTTAAACAGTATGATCCTGGTCAGTTCACTGGACAGACTCTATATTTAAACAGTATGGTCCTGGTCAGTTCACTGGAAAGACACTCTATTTAAAACAGTATGGTCCTTGTCAGTTCACTGTAAAGACACTCTATTTAAACAGTATAATCCTGGTCAGTTCACTGGAAACAGTATGGTCCTGGTCAGTCCAATGGAAATACACTATTTAAACAGTATGATCCTGGTCAGTTCACTGGAAAGACACTCTATTTAAACAGTATGGTCCTGGTGAGTTCACTGGAAACAGTATGGTCCTGGTCAGTTCACTGGACAGACATTCTATTTAAACAGTATGGTCCTGGTCAGTTCAATGGAAACAGTATGGTCCTGGTCAGTTCACTGGAAAGACACAGTCTGATCATGGTCAGTTAACTGGAAACAGTATGGTCCTGGTCAGTTCACTGGACAGACACTCTATTTAAACAGTATGGTCCTGGTAAGTTCACTGGACAGACACTATTTAAACAGTATGGTCCTGGTCAGTTCACTGGAAACAGTATGGTCCTGGTCAGTTCACTGGACAGACACTCTATTTGAACAGTATGGTCCTGGTCAGTTCACTGGACAGACACTCTATTTAAACAGTATGGTCCTTGTCAGTTCACTGGAAATACACTCTATTTGAACAGTATGGTACCAGTCAGTTCACTATAAACAGTATGGTCCCAATCAGTTCACTGGAAAGACACACTATTTAAACAGTATGGTCCTTGTCAGTTCACTGGAAATACACTCTATTTGAACCGTATGGTCCCAGTCAGTTCACTATAAACAGTATGATCCCAATCAGTTCACTGGAAACAGTATGGTCCTGGTCAGTTCACTGGAAACAGTATGGTCCTGGTCAGTTCACTGGACAGACACTGTATTTAAACAGTAGGGTCATGGTCAGTTCACTGGAAAGATACTCTATTTAAACAGTAGGGTCCTGGTCAGTTCAATGGAAACAGTATGGTCCTGGTCAGTCCAATGGAAAGACACTCTATTTGAACAGTATGGTCCTGGTCACTTCACTGGAAGCAGTATGGTCCTGGTCAGTCCAATGGAAAGACACTCTATTTAAACAGTATGGTCCTGGTCAGTTCACTGGAAAGACACTCTATTTGAACAGTATGATCCTGGTTAGTTTACTGGAAAGACACTCTATTTAAACAGTATGGTCCTGGTCAGTTCACTGGAAACAGTATGGTCCTGGTCAGTTCACTGGAAAGACACTCTATTTAAACAGTATGGTCCTGGTCAGTTCACTGGAAAGACACTGTATTTAAACAGTATGGTCCTGGTCAGTTCACTGGAAAGACACTCTATTTGAACAGTATGGTCCTGGTCAGTTAACTGGACAGACACTCTATTTAAACAGTATGGTCCTGGTCAGTTCACTGGAAACAGTATGGTCCTGGTCAGTTCACTGGACAGACACTCTATTTAAACAGTATGGTCCTGGTCAGTTCAATGGAAACAGTATGGTCCTGGTCAGTTCACTGGAAAGACACAGTCTGATCATGGTCAGTTCACTGGAAACAGTATGGTCCTGGTCAGTTCACTGGACAGACACTCTATTTAAACAGTATGGTCCTGGTCAGTTCACTGGACAGACACTATTTAAACAGTATGGTCCTGGTCAGTTCACTGGAAACAGTATGGTCCTGGTCAGTTCACTGGACAGACACTCTATTTGAACAGTATGGTCCTGGTCAGTTCACTGGACAGACACTCTATTTAAACAGTATGGTCCTTGTCAGTTCACTGGAAATACACTCTATTTGAACAGTATGGTACCAGTCAGTTCACTATAAACAGTATGGTCCCAATCAGTTCACTGGAAAGACACTATTTAAACAGTATGGTCCTTGTCAGTTCACTGGAAATACACTCTATTTGAACCGTATGGTCCCAGTCAGTTCACTATAAACAGTATGATCCCAATCAGTTCACTGGAAACAGTATGGTCCTGGTCAGTTCACTGGAAACAGTATGGTCCTGGTCAGTTCACTGGACAGACACTGTATTTAAACAGTAGGGTCCTGGTCAGTTCACTGGAAAGATACTCTATTTAAACAGTAGGGTCCTGGTCAGTTCAATGGAAACAGTATGGTCCTGGTCAGTCCAATGGAAAGACACTCTATTTGAACAGTATGGTCCTGGTCACTTCACTGGAAGCAGTATGGTCCTGGTCAGTTCACTGGAAAGACACTCTATTTAAACAGTATGGTCCTGGTCAGTTCACTGGAAAGACACTCTATTTGAACAGTATGATCCTGGTTAGTTTACTGGAAAGACACTCTATTTAAACAGTATGGTCCTGGTCAGTTCACTGGAAACAGTATGGTCCTGGTCAGTTCACTGGAAAGACACTCTATTTAAACAGTATGGTCCTGGTCAGTTCACTGGAAAGACACTGTATTTAAACAGTATGGTCCTGGTCAGTTCACTGGAAAGACACTCTATTTGAACAGTATGGTCCTGGTCAGTTAACTGGACAGACACTCTATTTAAACAGTATGGTCCTGGTCAGTTCACTGGAAACAGTATGGTCCTGGTCAGTTCACTGGACAGACACTCTATTTGAACAGTATGGTCCTGGTCAGTTCACTGGACAGACACTCTATTTGAACAGTATGGTCCTGGTCAGTTCACTGGACAGACACTCTATTTAAACAGTATGGTCCTTGTCAGTTCACTGGAAATACACTCTATTTGAACAGTATGGTACCAGTCAGTTCACTATAAACAGTATGGTCCCAATCAGTTCACTGGAAAGACACACTATTTAAACAGTATGGTCCTTGTCAGTTCACTGGAAATACACTCTATTTGAACCGTATGGTCCCAGTCAGTTCACTATAAACAGTATGGTCCCAATCAGTTCACTGGAAACAGTATGGTCCTGGTCAGTTCACTGGAAACAGTATGGTCCTGGTCAGTTGACTGGACAGACACTGTATTTAAACAGTAGGGTCCTGGTCAGTTCACTGGAAACAGTATGGTCCTGGTCAGTTCACTGGAAAGACACTCTATTTGAAAAGTTTGGTCCTGGTCACTTCACTGGAAACAGTATGGTCCTGGTCAGTTCACTGGAAAGACACTCTATTTAAACAGTATGGTCCTGGTCACTTCACTGGAAACAGTATGGTCCTGGTCAGTTCACTGGAAAGACACTCTATTTGAACAGTTTGGTCCTGGTCACTTCACTGGAAACAGTATGGTCCTGGTCAGTTCACTGGAAAGACACTATTTAAACAGTATGGTCCTGGTCTGTTCACTTGAAAGACACTCTATTTGAACAGTATGATCCTGGTTAGTTTACTGGAAAGACACTCTATTTAAACAGTATGGTCCTGTTCAGTTCACTTGAAACAGTATGGTCCTGGTCAGTTCACTGGAAAGACACTGTATTTAAACAGTATGGTCCTGGTCAGTTCACTGGAAAGACTATCTATTTAAACAGTATGATCCTGGTCAGTTCACTGGAAAGACACACTATTTAAACAGTATGGTCCTGGTCAGTTCACTGGAAAGACACTGTATTTAAACAATATGATCCTGGTCAGTTCACTGGAAAGACACTATTTAAACAGTATGATCCTGGTCAGTTCACTGGAAACAGTATGGTCCTGGTCAGTCCAATGGAAAGACACTATTTAAACAGTATGATCCTGGTCAGTTCACTGGAAAGACACTCTATTTAAACAGTATGGTCCTGGTGAGTTCACTGGAAACAGTATGGTCCTGGTCAGTTCACTGGACAGACATTCTATTTAAACAGTATGGTCCTGGTCAGTTCAATGGAAACAGTATGGTCCTGGTCAGTTCACTGGAAAGACACAGTCTGATCATGGTCAGTTCACTGGAAACAGTATGGTCCTGGTCAGTTCACTGGACAGACACTCTATTTAAACAGTATGGTCCTGGTAAGTTCACTGGACAGACACTATTTAAACAGTATGGTCCTGGTCAGTTCACTGGAAACAGTATGGTCCTGGTCAGTTCACTGGACAGACACTCTATTTGAACAGTATGGTCCTGGTCAGTTCACTGGACAGACACTCTATTTAAACAGTATGGTCCTTGTCAGTTCACTGGAAATACACTCTATTTGAACAGTATGGTACCAGTCAGTTCACTATAAACAGTATGGTCCCAATCAGTTCACTGGAAAGACACTATTTAAACAGTATGGTCCTTGTCAGTTCACTGGAAATACACTCTATTTGAACCGTATGGTCCCAGTCAGTTCACTATAAACAGTATGATCCCAATCAGTTCACTGGAAACAGTATGGTCCTGGTCAGTTCACTGGAAACAGTATGGTCCTGGTCAGTTCACTGGACAGACACTGTATTTAAACAGTAGGGTCCTGGTCAGTTCACTGGAAAGATACTCTATTTAAACAGTAGGGTCCTGGTCAGTTCAATGGAAACAGTATGGTCCTGGTCAGTCCAATGGAAAGACACTCTATTTGAACAGTATGGTCCTGGTCACTTCACTGGAAGCAGTATGGTCCTGGTCAGTTCACTGGAAAGACACTCTATTTAAACAGTATGGTCCTGGTCAGTTCACTGGAAAGACACTCTATTTGAACAGTATGATCCTGGTTAGTTTACTGGAAAGACACTCTATTTAAACAGTATGGTCCTGGTCAGTTCACTGGAAACAGTATGGTCCTGGTCAGTTCACTGGAAAGACACTCTATTTAAACAGTATGGTCCTGGTCAGTTCACTGGAAAGACACTGTATTTAAACAGTATGGTCCTGGTCAGTTCACTGGAAAGACACTCTATTTGAACAGTATGGTCCTGGTCAGTTAACTGGACAGACACTCTATTTAAACAGTATGGTCCTGGTCAGTTCACTGGAAACAGTATGGTCCTGGTCAGTTCACTGGACAGACACTCTATTTGAACAGTATGGTCCTGGTCAGTTCACTGGACAGACACTCTATTTGAACAGTATGGTCCTGGTCAGTTCACTGGACAGACACTCTATTTAAACAGTATGGTCCTTGTCAGTTCACTGGAAATACACTCTATTTGAACAGTATGGTACCAGTCAGTTCACTATAAACAGTATGGTCCCAATCAGTTCACTGGAAAGACACACTATTTAAACAGTATGGTCCTTGTCAGTTCACTGGAAATACACTCTATTTGAACCGTATGGTCCCAGTCAGTTCACTATAAACAGTATGGTCCCAATCAGTTCACTGGAAACAGTATGGTCCTGGTCAGTTCACTGGAAACAGTATGGTCCTGGTCAGTTGACTGGACAGACACTGTATTTAAACAGTAGGGTCCTGGTCAGTTCACTGGAAACAGTATGGTCCTGGTCAGTTCACTGGAAAGACACTCTATTTGAACAGTTTGGTCCTGGTCACTTCACTGGAAACAGTATGGTCCTGGTCAGTTCACTGGAAAGACACTCTATTTAAACAGTATGGTCCTGGTCACTTCACTGGAAACAGTATGGTCCTGGTCAGTTCACTGGAAAGACACTCTATTTGAACAGTTTGGTCCTGGTCACTTCACTGGAAACAGTATGGTCCTGGTCAGTTCACTGGAAAGACACTCTATTTGAACAGTATGATCCTGGTTAGTTTACTGGAAAGACACTCTATTTAAACAGTATGGTCCTGGTCAGTTCACTTGAAACAGTATGGTCCTGGTCAGTTCACTGGAAAGACACTGTATTTAAACAGTATGGTCCTGGTCAGTTCACTGGAAAGACTATCTATTTAAACAGTATGATCCTGGTCAGTTCACTGGAAAGACACACTATTTAAACAGTATGGTCCTGGTCAGTTCACTGGAAAGACACTGTATTTAAACAATATGATCCTGGTCAGTTCACTGGAAAGACACTATTTAAACAGTATGATCCTGGTCAGTTCACTGGAAACAGTATGGTCCTGGTCAGTCCAATGGAAAGACACTATTTAAACAGTATGATCCTGGTCAGTTCACTGGAAAGACACTCTATTTAAACAGTATGATCCTGGTCAGTTCACTGGAAACAGTATGGTCCTGGTCAGTCCAATGGAAAGACACTCTGTTTAAACAGTATTGTCCTGGTCAGTTCACTGGAAAGACACTCTATTTAAACAGTATGGTCCTGGTCAGTTCACTGGAAAGACACTCTATTTGAACAGTATGGTCCTGGTCAGTTCACTGGACAGACACTCTATTTAAACAGTATGGTCCTGGTCAGTTCACTGGAAAGACACTATTTAAACAGTATGATCCTGGTCAGTTCACTGGAAACAGTATGGTCCTTGTCAGTCCAATGGAAAGACACTCTATTTAAACAGTATGATCCTGGTCAGTTCACTGGACAGACTCTATATTTAAACAGTATGGTCCTGGTCAGTTCACTGGAAAGACACTCTATTTAAAACAGTATGGTCCTTGTCAGTTCACTGTAAAGACACTCTATTTAAACAGTATAATCCTGGTCAGTTCACTGGAAACAGTATGGTCCTGGTCAGTCCAATGGAAATACACTATTTAAACAGTATGATCCTGGTCAGTTCACTGGAAAGACACTCTATTTAAACAGTATGGTCCTGGTGAGTTCACTGGAAACAGTATGGTCCTGGTCAGTTCACTGGACAGACATTCTATTTAAACAGTATGGTCCTGGTCAGTTCAATGGAAACAGTATGGTCCTGGTCAGTTCACTGGAAAGACACAGTCTGATCATGGTCAGTTCACTGGAAACAGTATGGTCCTGGTCAGTTCACTGGACAGACACTCTATTTAAACAGTATGGTCCTGGTAAGTTCACTGGACAGACACTATTTAAACAGTATGGTCCTGGTCAGTTCACTGGAAACAGTATGGTCCTGGTCAGTTCACTGGACAGACACTCTATTTGAACAGTATGGTCCTGGTCAGTTCACTGGACAGACACTCTATTTAAACAGTATGGTCCTTGTCAGTTCACTGGAAATACACTCTATTTGAACAGTATGGTACCAGTCAGTTCACTATAAACAGTATGGTCCCAATCAGTTCACTGGAAAGACACACTATTTAAACAGTATGGTCCTTGTCAGTTCACTGGAAATACACTCTATTTGAACCGTATGGTCCCAGTCAGTTCACTATAAACAGTATGATCCCAATCAGTTCACTGGAAACAGTATGGTCCTGGTCAGTTCACTGGAAACAGTATGGTCCTGGTCAGTTCACTGGACAGACACTGTATTTAAACAGTAGGGTCCTGGTCAGTTCACTGGAAAGATACTCTATTTAAACAGTAGGGTCCTGGTCAGTTCAATGGAAACAGTATGGTCCTGGTCAGTCCAATGGAAAGACACTCTATTTGAACAGTATGGTCCTGGTCACTTCACTGGAAGCAGTATGGTCCTGGTCAGTTCACTGGAAAGACACTCTATTTAAACAGTATGGTCCTGGTCAGTTCACTGGAAAGACACTCTATTTGAACAGTATGATCCTGGTTAGTTTACTGGAAAGACACTCTATTTAAACAGTATGGTCCTGGTCAGTTCACTGGAAACAGTATGGTCCTGGTCAGTTCACTGGAAAGACACTCTATTTAAACAGTATGGTCCTGGTCAGTTCACTGGAAAGACACTGTATTTAAACAGTATGGTCCTGGTCAGTTCACTGGAAAGACACTCTATTTGAACAGTATGGTCCTGGTCAGTTAACTGGACAGACACTCTATTTAAACAGTATGGTCCTGGTCAGTTCACTGGAAACAGTATGGTCCTGGTCAGTTCACTGGACAGACACTCTATTTGAACAGTATGATCCTGGTCAGTTCACTGGACAGACACTCTATTTGAACAGTATGGTCCTGGTCAGTTCACTGGACAGACACTCTATTTAAACAGTATGGTCCTTGTCAGTTCACTGGAAATACACTCTATTTGAACAGTATGGTACCAGTCAGTTCACTATAAACAGTATGGTCCCAATCAGTTCACTGGAAAGACACACTATTTAAACAGTATGGTCCTTGTCAGTTCACTGGAAATACACTCTATTTGAACCGTATGGTCCCAGTCAGTTCACTATAAACAGTATGGTCCCAATCAGTTCACTGGAAACAGTATGGTCCTGGTCAGTTCACTGGAAACAGTATGGTCCTGGTCAGTTGACTGGACAGACACTGTATTTAAACAGTAGGGTCCTGGTCAGTTCACTGGAAAGATACTCTATTTAAACAGTAGGGTCCTGGTCAGTTCACTGGAAACAGTATGGTCCTGGTCAGTCCAATGGAAAGACACTATTTAAACAGAATGATCCTGGTCAGTTCACTGGACAGACACTCTATTTGAACAGTATGGTCCTGGTCACTTCACTGGAAACAGTATGGTCCTGGTCAGTTCACTGGAAAGACACTCTATTTGAACAGTTTGGTCCTGGTCACTTCACTGGAAACAGTATGGTCCTGGTCAGTTCACTGGAAAGACACTCTATTTAAACAGTATGGTCCTGGTAAGTTCACTGGAAAGACTCTATTTGAACAGTATGATCCTGGTTAGTTTACTGGAAAGACACTCTATTTAAACAGTATGGTCCTGGTCACTTCACTGGAAACAGTATGGTCCTGGTCAGTTCACTGGAAAGACACTCTATTTGAACAGTTTGGTCCTGGTCACTTCACTGGAAACAGTATGGTCCTGGTCAGTTCACTGGAAAGACACTCTATTTGAACAGTATGATCCTGGTTAGTTTACTGGAAAGACACTCTATTTAAACAGTATGGTCCTGGTCAGTTCACTTGAAACAGTATGGTCCTGGTCAGTTCACTGGAAAGACACTGTATTTAAACAGTATGGTCCTGGTCAGTTCACTGGAAAGACTATCTATTTAAACAGTATGATCCTGGTCAGTTCACTGGAAAGACACACTATTTAAACAGTATGGTCCTGGTCAGTTCACTGGAAAGACACTGTATTTAAACAATATGATCCTGGTCAGTTCACTGGAAAGACACTATTTAAACAGTATGATCCTGGTCAGTTCACTGGAAACAGTATGGTCCTGGTCAGTCCAATGGAAAGACACTATTTAAACAGTATGATCCTGGTCAGTTCACTGGAAAGACACTCTATTTAAACAGTATGATCCTGGTCAGTTCACTGGAAACAGTATGGTCCTGGTCAGTCCAATGGAAAGACACTCTGTTTAAACAGTATTGTCCTGGTCAGTTCACTGGAAAGACACTCTATTTAAACAGTATGGTCCTGGTCAGTTCACTGGAAAGACACTCTATTTGAACAGTATGGTCCTGGTCAGTTCACTGGACAGACACTCTATTTAAACAGTATGGTCCTGGTCAGTTCACTGGAAAGACACTATTTAAACAGTATGATCCTGGTCAGTTCACTGGAAACAGTATGGTCCTTGTCAGTCCAATGGAAAGACACTCTATTTAAACAGTATGATCCTGGTCAGTTCACTGGACAGACTCTATATTTAAACAGTATGGTCCTGGTCAGTTCACTGGAAAGACACTCTATTTAAAACAGTATGGTCCTTGTCAGTTCACTGTAAAGACACTCTATTTAAACAGTATAATCCTGGTCAGTTCACTGGAAACAGTATGGTCCTGGTCAGTCCAATGGAAATACACTATTTAAACAGTATGATCCTGGTCAGTTCACTGGAAAGACACTCTATTTAAACAGTATGGTCCTGGTGAGTTCACTGGAAACAGTATGGTCCTGGTCAGTTCACTGGACAGACATTCTATTTAAACAGTATGGTCCTGGTCAGTTCAATGGAAACAGTATGGTCCTGGTCAGTTCACTGGAAAGACACAGTCTGATCATGGTCAGTTCACTGGAAACAGTATGGTCCTGGTCAGTTCACTGGACAGACACTCTATTTAAACAGTATGGTCCTGGTAAGTTCACTGGACAGACACTATTTAAACAGTATGGTCCTGGTCAGTTCACTGGAAACAGTATGGTCCTGGTCAGTTCACTGGACAGACACTCTATTTGAACAGTATGGTCCTGGTCAGTTCACTGGACAGACACTCTATTTAAACAGTATGGTCCTTGTCAGTTCACTGGAAATACACTCTATTTGAACAGTATGGTACCAGTCAGTTCACTATAAACAGTATGGTCCCAATCAGTTCACTGGAAAGACACACTATTTAAACAGTATGGTCCTTGTCAGTTCACTGGAAATACACTCTATTTGAACCGTATGGTCCCAGTCAGTTCACTATAAACAGTATGATCCCAATCAGTTCACTGGAAACAGTATGGTCCTGGTCAGTTCACTGGAAACAGTATGGTCCTGGTCAGTTCACTGGACAGACACTGTATTTAAACAGTAGGGTCCTGGTCAGTTCACTGGAAAGATACTCTATTTAAACAGTAGGGTCCTGGTCAGTTCAATGGAAACAGTATGGTCCTGGTCAGTCCAATGGAAAGACACTCTATTTGAACAGTATGGTCCTGGTCACTTCACTGGAAGCAGTATGGTCCTGGTCAGTTCACTGGAAAGACACTCTATTTAAACAGTATGGTCCTGGTCAGTTCACTGGAAAGACACTCTATTTGAACAGTATGATCCTGGTTAGTTTACTGGAAAGACACTCTATTTAAACAGTATGGTCCTGGTCAGTTCACTGGAAACAGTATGGTCCTGGTCAGTTCACTGGAAAGACACTCTATTTAAACAGTATGGTCCTGGTCAGTTCACTGGAAAGACACTGTATTTAAACAGTATGGTCCTGGTCAGTTCACTGGAAAGACACTCTATTTGAACAGTATGGTCCTGGTCAGTTAACTGGACAGACACTCTATTTAAACAGTATGGTCCTGGTCAGTTCACTGGAAACAGTATGGTCCTGGTCAGTTCACTGGACAGACACTCTATTTGAACAGTATGGTCCTGGTCAGTTCACTGGACAGACACTCTATTTGAACAGTATGGTCCTGGTCAGTTCACTGGACAGACACTCTATTTAAACAGTATGGTCCTTGTCAGTTCACTGGAAATACACTCTATTTGAACAGTATGGTACCAGTCAGTTCACTATAAACAGTATGGTCCCAATCAGTTCACTGGAAAGACACACTATTTAAACAGTATGGTCCTTGTCAGTTCACTGGAAATACACTCTATTTGAACCGTATGGTCCCAGTCAGTTCACTATAAACAGTATGGTCCCAATCAGTTCACTGGAAACAGTATGGTCCTGGTCAGTTCACTGGAAACAGTATGGTCCTGGTCAGTTGACTGGACAGACACTGTATTTAAACAGTAGGGTCCTGGTCAGTTCACTGGAAAGATACTCTATTTAAACAGTAGGGTCCTGGTCAGTTCACTGGAAACAGTATGGTCCTGGTCAGTCCAATGGAAAGACACTATTTAAACAGAATGATCCTGGTCAGTTCACTGGACAGACACTCTATTTGAACAGTATGGTCCTGGTCACTTCACTGGAAACAGTATGGTCCTGGTCAGTTCACTGGAAAGACACTCTATTTGAACAGTTTGGTCCTGGTCACTTCACTGGAAACAGTATGGTCCTGGTCAGTTCACTGGAAAGACACTCTATTTAAACAGTATGGTCCTGGTAAGTTCACTGGAAAGACTCTATTTGAACAGTATGATCCTGGTTAGTTTACTGGAAAGACACTCTATTTAAACAGTATGGTCCTGGTCAGTTCACTGGAAACAGTATGGTCCTGGTCAGTTCACTGGAAAGACACTGTATTTAAACAGTATGGTCCTGGTCAGTTCACTGGAAAGACACTCTATTTAAACAGTATGATCCTGGTCAGTTCACTGGAAAGACACTCTATTTAAACAGTATGGTCCTGGTCAGTTCACTGGAAAGACACTGTATTTAAACAATATGATCCTGGTCAGTTCACTGGAAAGACACTATTTAAACAGTATGATCCTGGTCAGTTCACTGGAAACAGTATGGTCCTGGTCAGTCCAATGGAAAGACACTATTTAAACAGTATGATCCTGGTCAGTTCACTGGAAAGACACTCTATTTAAACAGTATGATCCTGGTCAGTTCACTGGAAACAGTATGGTCCTGGTCAGTCCAATGGAAAGACACTCTGTTTAAACAGTATTGTCCTGGTCAGTTCACTGGAAAGACACTCTATTTAAACAGTATGGTCCTGGTCAGTTCACTGGAAAGACACTCTATTTGAACAGTATGGTCCTGGTCAGTTCACTGGAAAGACACTCTATTTAAACAGTATGGTCCTGGTCAGTTCACTGAAAACAGTATGGTCCTGGTCAGTTCACTGGACAGACACTCTATTTGAACAGTATGGTCCTGGTCAGTTCACTGGAAAGACACTGTATTTAAACAGTATGGTCCTGGTCAGTTCACTGGAAAGATACTGTATTTAAACATTATGGTCCTGGTCAGTTCACTGGAAACAGTATGGTCCTGGTCAGTCCAATGGAAAGACACTCTGTTTAAACAGTATTGTCCTGGTCAGTTCACTGGAAAGACACTCTATTTAAACAGTATGGTCCTGGTCAGTTCACTGGAAAGACACTCTATTTGAACAGTATGGTCCTGGTCAGTTCACTGAAAACAGTATGGTCCTGGTCAGTCCAATGGAAAGACACTATTTAAACAGAATGATCCTGGTCAGTTCACTGGACAGACACTCTATTTGAACAGTATGGTACTGGTCAGTTCACTGGAAACAGTATGGTCCTGGTCAGTTCACTGGAAAGACACTCTATTTAAACAGTATGGTCCTGGTCAGTTCACTGGAAAGACACTCTATTTGAACAGTATGATCCTGGTCAGTTCACTGGAAAGACACTCTATTTAAACAGTATGGTCCTGGTCAGTTCACTGGAAACAGTATGGTCCTGGTCAGTTCACTGGAAAGACACTCTATTTAATCAGTATTGTCCTGGTCAGTTCACTGGAAAGAAACTCTATTTAAACAGTATGGTCCTGGTCAGTTCACTGGAAAGACACTCTATTTAAACAGTATGATCCTGGTCAGTTCACTGGAAAGACACTCTATTTAAACAGTATGGTCCTGGTCAGTTCACTGGAAAGACACTGTATTTAAACAATATGATCCTGGTCAGTTCACTGGAAAGACACTATTTAAACAGTATGATCCTGGTCAGTTCACTGGAAACAGTATGGTCCTGGTCAGTCCAATGGAAAGACACTATTTAAACAGTATGATCCTGGTCAGTTCACTGGAAAGACACTCTATTTAAACATTATGATCCTGGTCAGTTCACTGGAAACAGTATGGTCCTGGTCAGTTCACTGGAAAGACACTCTATTTAAACAGTATGGTCCTGGTCAGTTCACTGGAAAGACACTCTATTTGAACAGTATGGTCCTGGTCAGTTCACTGGAAAGACACTCTATTTAAACAGTATGGTCCTGGTCAGTTCACTGGAAACAGTATGGTCCTGGTCAGTCCAATGGAAAGACACTATTTAAACAGAATGATCCTGGTCAGTTCACTGGACAGACACTCTATTTGAACAGTATGGTCCTGGTCACTTCACTGGAAACAGTATAGTCCTGGTCAGTTCACTGGAAAGACACTATATTTAAACAGTATGGTCCTGGTCAGTTCACTGGAAAGACACTCTATTTGAATAGTATGATCCTGGTCAGTTCACTGGACAGACACTCTATTTAAACAGTATGGTCCTGGTCAGTTCACTGGAAACAGTATGGTCCTGGTCAGTTCACTGGAAAGACACTCTATTTAACCTGTTGGGTCTAGGGGGCAGCATTTGCACGTCTGGATAAAAAAAATGTACCCGATTTAATCTGGTTACTAATCCTACCCAGTAACTAGAATATGCATATACTTATTATATATGGATAGAAAACACTCTAAATTTTCTAAAACTGTTTGAATGGTGTCTGTGAGTATAACAGAACTCATTTGGCAGGCAAAACCCTGAGACATTTTCTGACAGGAAGTGGATACCTGATGTGTTGTATTGACTTTAAACCTATCCCATTGAAAAACACAGGGGTTTAGGAATATTTTGGCACTTCCTATTGCTTCCACTAGATGTCACCAGCCTTTACAAAGTGTTTTGAGTCTTCTGGAGGGAGATCTGACCGAACAAGAGCCATGGAACGATGATGTCCCATTAGACACCTGGTGCGCGAGTTCATGTTGGGTACCCTCGTTCCAATACGTTATAAAAGAGTATGCATTCGTCCACCTTGAATATTATTCATGTTCTGGTTAAAAAGGCCCTAATGATTTATGCTATACAACGTTTGACATGTTTGAACGAACGGAAATATATTTTTTCCCCTCGTTCATGACGAGAAGTCCGGCTGGCTTACATCATGTGCTAACGAGACGGAGATTTTTGGACATAAATGATGAGCTTTTTTGAACAAAACTACATTCGTTATGGACCTGTGATACCTGGAAGTGACATCTGATGAAGAGAATCAAAGGTAATGGATTATTTACATAGTATTTTCAATTTTAGATCTCCCCAACATGACGTCTAGTCTGTATCGCAACGCGTATTTTTCTGGGCGCAGTGCTCAGATTATTGCAAAGTGTGATTTCCCAGTAAGGTTATTTTTAAATCTGGCAAGTTGATTGAGTTCAAGAGATGTAAATCTATAATTCTTTAAATGACAATATAATATTTTACCAATGTTTTCTAATTTTAATTATTTAATTTGTGACGCTGACTTGACTGCCGGTTATTGGAGGGAAACGATTTCCTCAACATCAATGCCATAGTAAAACGCTGTTTTTGGATATAAATATGAACTTGATAGAACTAAAAATGCATGCATTGTCTAACATAATGTCCTAGGAGTGTCATCTGATGGAGATTGTAAAAGGTTAGTGCATCATTTTAGCTGGTTTTATGGTTTTGGTGACCCTGTCTTTGACTTGACAAAACATTACACACAACTCTTGTAAATGTACTGTCCTAACATACTCTAAATTTATGCTTTCGCCGTAAAACCTTTTTGAAATCGTAAAACGTGGTTAGATTAAGGAGATGTTTATCTTTGAAATGGTGTAAAATAGTTGTATTTTTGAAAAATTTGAATTTTGACATTTATTTGGATTCAAATTTGCCGCTCTTGAAATGCACCTGCTGTTGATGGAGTGCACCACGGGTGGCACGCTAGCGTCCCACCTAGCCCCAAGAGGTTAAACAGTATGGTCCTGGTCAGTTCACTGGAAAGACACTCTATTTAAACAATATGGTCCTGGTCAGTTCACTGGAAAGACACTGTATTAAAACAGTATGGTCCTGGTCAGTTAACTGGAAAGACAGTCTATTTAAACAGTATGATCCTGGTCAGTTCACTGGAAAGACACTATTTAAACAGTATGGTCCTGGTCAGTTCACTGGAAAGACACTGTATTTAAACAATATGATCCTGGTCAGTTCACTGGAAAGACACTATTTAAACAGTATGATCCTGGTCAGTTCACTGGAAACAGTAAGGTCCTGGTCAGTCCAATGGAAAGACACTATTTAAACAGAATGATCCTGGTCAGTTCACTGGAAAGACACTCTATTTAAACAGTATGGTCCTGGTCAGTTCACTGGAAACAGTATGGTCCTGGTCAGTCCAATGGAAAGACACTATTTAAACAGAATGATCCTGGTCAGTTCACGGACAGACACTCTATTTGAACAGTATGGTCCTGGTCACTTCACTGGAAACAGTATAGTACTGGTCAGTTCACTGGAAAGACACTCTATTTAAACAATATGGTCCTGGTCAGTTCACTGGAAAGACACTGTATTAAAACAGTATGGTCCTGGTCAGTTCACTGGAAAGACAGTCTATTTAAACAGTAGGGTCCTGGTCAGTTCACTGGAAATATACTCTATTTAAACAGTATGGTCCTGGTCACTTCACTGGAAACAGTATGGTCCTGGTCAGTTCACTGGAAAGACACTCTATTTGAACAGTATGGTCCTGGTCACTTCACTGGAAACAGTATGGTCCTGGTCAGTTCACTGGAAAGACACTCTATTTAAACAGTATGGTCCTGGTCAGTTCACTGGAAAGACACTCTATTTGAACAGTATGATCCTGGTTAGTTTACTGGAAAGACACTCTATTTAAACAGTATGGTCCTGGTGAGTTCACTGGAAACAGTATGGTCCTGGTCAGTTCACTGGACAGACATTCTATTTAAACAGTATGGTCCTGGTCAGTTCAATGGAAACAGTATGGTCCTGGTCAGGTCACTGGAAAGACACTTTTAAGTCTGATCCTGGTCAGTTCACTGGAAACAGTATGGTCCTGGTCAGTCCAATGGAAAAATACTCTATTTAAACAGTATGATCCTGGTCAGTTCACTGGACAGACTCTATATTTAAACAGTATGGTCCTGGTCAGTTCACTGGAAAGACACTCTATTTAAAACAGTATGGTCCTTGTCAGTTCTCTGGAAAGACACTCTATTTAAACAGTATGATCCTGGTCAGTTCACTGGAAACAGTATGGTCCTGGTCAGTCCAATGGAAAGACACTATTTAAACAGTATGATCCTGGTCAGTTCACTGGAAAGACACTCTATTTAAACAGTATGGTCCTGGTCAGTTCACTGGAAAGACACTGTATTTAAACAATATGATCCTGGTCAGTTCACTGGAAAGACACTATTTAAACAGTATGATCCTGGTCAGTTCACTGGAAACAGTATGGTCCTGGTCAGTCCAATGGAAAGACACTATTTAAACAGTATGATCCTGGTCAGTTCACTGGAAAGACACTCTATTTAAACATTATGATCCTGGTCAGTTCACTGGAAACAGTATGGTCCTGGTCAGTTCACTGGAAAGACACTCTATTTAAACAGTATGGTCCTGGTCAGTTCACTGGAAAGACACTCTATTTGAACAGTATGGTCCTGGTCAGTTCACTGGAAAGACACTCTATTTAAACAGTATGGTCCTGGTCAGTTCACTGGAAACAGTATGGTCCTGGTCAGTCCAATGGAAAGACACTATTTAAACAGAATGATCCTGGTCAGTTCACTGGACAGACACTCTATTTTAACAGTATGGTCCTGGTCACTTCACTGGAAACAGTATAGTCCTGGTCAGTTCACTGGAAAGACACTATATTTAAACAGTATGGTCCTGGTCAGTTCACTGGAAAGACACTCTATTTGAATAGTATGATCCTGGTCAGTTCACTGGACAGACACTCTATTTAAACAGTATGGTCCTGGTCAGTTCACTGGAAACAGTATGGTCCTGGTCAGTTCACTGGAAAGACACTCTATTTAACCTGTTGGGTCTAGGGGGCAGCATTTGCACGTCTGGATAAAAAAAATGTACCCGATTTAATCTGGTTACTAATCCTACCCAGTAACTAGAATATGCATATACTTATTATATATGGATAGAAAACACTCTAAAGTTTCTAAAACTGTTTGAATGGTGTCTGTGAGTATAACAGAACTCATTTGGCAGGCAAAACCCTGAGACATTTTCTGACAGGAAGTGGATACCTGATGTGTTGTATTGACTTTAAACCTATCCCATTGAAAAACACAGGGGCTTAGGAATATTTTGGCACTTCCTATTGCTTCCACTAGATGTCACCAGCCTTTACAAAGTGTTTTGAGTCTTCTGGAGGGAGATCTGACCGAACAAGAGCCATGGAACGATGATGTCCCATTAGACACCTGGCGCGCGAGTTCATGTTGGGTACCCTCGTTCCAATACGTTATAAAAGAGTATGCATTCGTCCACCTTGAATATTATTCATGTTCTGGTTAAAAAGGCCCTAATGATTTATGCTATACAACGTTTGACATGTTTGAACGAACGGAAATATTTTTTTCCCCTCGTTCATGACGAGAAGTCCGGCTGGCTTACATCATGTGCTAACGAGACGGAGATTTTTGGACATAAATGATGAGCTTTTTTGAACAAAACTACATTCGTTATGGACCTGTGATACCTGGAAGTGACATCTGATGAAGAGAATCAAAGGTAATGGATTATTTACATAGTATTTTCAATTTTAGATCTCCCCAACATGACGTCTAGTCTGTATCGCAACGCGTATTTTTCTGGGCGCAGTGCTCAGATTATTGCAAAGTGTGATTTCCCAGTAAGGTTATTTTTAAATCTGGCAAGTTGATTGAGTTCAAGAGATGTAAATCTATAATTCTTTAAATGACAATATAATATTTTACCAATGTTTTCTAATTTTAATTATTTAATTTGTGACGCTGACTTGACTGCCGGTTATTGGAGGGAAACGATTTCCTCAACATCAATGCCATAGTAAAACGCTGTTTTTGGATATAAATATGAACTTGATAGAACTAAAAATGCATGCATTGTCTAACATAATGTCCTAGGAGTGTCATCTGATGGAGATTGTAAAAGGTTAGTGCATCATTTTAGCTGGTTTTATGGTTTTGGTGACCCTGTCTTTGACTTGACAAAACATTACACACAACTCTTGTAAATGTACTGTCCTAACATACTCTAAATTTATGCTTTCGCCGTAAAACCTTTTTGAAATCGTAAAACGTGGTTAGATTAAGGAGATGTTTATCTTTGAAATGGTGTAAAATAGTTGTATTTTTGAAAAATTTGAATTTTGACATTTATTTGGATTCAAATTTGCCGCTCTTGAAATGCACCTGCTGTTGATGGAGTGCACCACGGGTGGCACGCTAGCGTCCCACCTAGCCCCAAGAGGTTAAACAGTATGGTCCTGGTCAGTTCACTGGAAAGACACTCTATTTAAACAATATGGTCCTGGTCAGTTCACTGGAAAGACACTGTATTAAAACAGTATGGTCCTGGTCAGTTAACTGGAAAGACAGTCTATTTAAACAGTATGATCCTGGTCAGTTCACTGGAAAGACACTATTTAAACAGTATGGTCCTGGTCAGTTCACTGGAAAGACACTGTATTTAAACAATATGATCCTGGTCAGTTCACTGGAAAGACACTATTTAAACAGTATGATCCTGGTCAGTTCACTGGAAACAGTAAGGTCCTGGTCAGTCCAATGGAAAGACACTATTTAAACAGAATGATCCTGGTCAGTTCACTGGAAAGACACTCTATTTAAACAGTATGGTCCTGGTCAGTTCACTGGAAACAGTATGGTCCTGGTCAGTCCAATGGAAAGACACTATTTAAACAGAATGATCCTGGTCAGTTCACGGACAGACACTCTATTTGAACAGTATGGTCCTGGTCACTTCACTGGAAACAGTATAGTACTGGTCAGTTCACTGGAAAGACACTCTATTTAAACAATATGGTCCTGGTCAGTTCACTGGAAAGACACTGTATTAAAACAGTATGGTCCTGGTCAGTTCACTGGAAAGACAGTCTATTTAAACAGTAGGGTCCTGGTCAGTTCACTGGAAAGATACTCTATTTAAACAGTATGGTCCTGGTCACTTCACTGGAAACAGTATGGTCCTGGTCAGTTCACTGGAAAGACACTCTATTTGAACAGTATGGTCCTGGTCACTTCACTGGAAACAGTATGGTCCTGGTCAGTTCACTGGAAAGACACTCTATTTAAACAGTATGGTCCTGGTCAGTTCACTGGAAAGACACTCTATTTGAACAGTATGATCCTGGTTAGTTTACTGGAAAGACACTCTATTTAAACAGTATGGTCCTGGTGAGTTCACTGGAAACAGTATGGTCCTGGTCAGTTCACTGGACAGACATTCTATTTAAACAGTATGGTCCTGGTCAGTTCAATGGAAACAGTATGGTCCTGGTCAGGTCACTGGAAAGACACAGTCTGATCATGGTCAGTTCACTGGAAACAGTATGGTCCTGGTCAGTCCAATGGAAAAATACTCTATTTAAACAGTATGATCCTGGTCAGTTCACTGGACAGACACTCTATTTAAACAGTATGGTCCTGGTCAGTTCACTGGAAAGACACTATTTAAACAGTATGATCCTGGTCAGTTCACTGGAAACAGTATGGTCCTTGTCAGTCCAATGGAAAGACACTCTATTTAAACAGTATGATCCTGGTCAGTTCACTGGACAGACTCTATATTTAAACAGTATGGTCCTGGTCAGTTCACTGGAAAGACACTCTATTTAAAACAGTATGGTCCTTGTCAGTTCTCTGGAAAGACACTCTATTTAAACAGTATGATCCTGGTCAGTTCACTGGAAACAGTATGGTCCTGGTCAGTCCAATGGAAAGACACTATTTAAACAGTATGATCCTGGTCAGTTCACTGGAAAGACACTCTATTTAAACAGTATGGTCCTGGTCAGTTCACTGGAAAGACACTGTATTTAAACAATATGATCCTGGTCAGTTCACTGGAAAGACACTATTTAAACAGTATGATCCTGGTCAGTTCACTGGAAACAGTATGGTCCTGGTCAGTCCAATGGAAAGACACTATTTAAACAGTATGATCCTGGTCAGTTCACTGGAAAGACACTCTATTTAAACATTATGATCCTGGTCAGTTCACTGGAAACAGTATGGTCCTGGTCAGTTCACTGGAAAGACACTCTATTTAAACAGTATGATCCTGGTCAGTTCACTGGACAGACACTCTATTTAAACAGTATGGTCCTGGTCAGTTCACTGGAAAGACACTATTTAAACAGTATGATCCTGGTCAGTTCACTGGAAACAGTATGGTCCTTGTCAGTCCAATGGAAAGACACTCTATTTAAACAGTATGATCCTGGTCAGTTCACTGGACAGACTCTATATTTAAACAGTATGGTCCTGGTCAGTTCACTGGAAAGACACTCTATTTAAAACAGTATGGTCCTTGTCAGTTCTCTGGAAAGACACTCTATTTAAACAGTATGATCCTGGTCAGTTCACTGGAAACAGTATGGTCCTGGTCAGTCCAATGGAAAGACACTATTTAAACAGTATGATCCTGGTCAGTTCACTGGAAAGACACTCTATTTAAACAGTATGGTCCTGGTCAGTTCACTGGAAACAGTATGGTCCTGGTCAGTTCAATGGACAGACACTCTATTTGAACAGTATGGTCCTGGTCAGTTCACTGGACAGACACTATTTAAACAGTATGGTCCTGGTCAGTTCACTGGAAACAGTATTGTCCTGGTCAGTTCACTGGACAGACACTCTATTTGAACAGTATGGTCCTGGTCAGTTCACTGGACAGACACTCTATTTAAACAGTATGATTCTGGTCAGTTCACTGGAAAGACACTCTATTTGAACAGTATAGTCCTGGTCAGTTAACTGGACAGACACTCTATTTAAACAGTATGGTCCTGGTCAGTTCACTGGAAACAGTATGGTCCTGGTCAGTTCACTGGACAGACACTCTATTTGAACAGTATGGTCCTGGTCAGTTCACTGGACAGACACTCTATTTGAACAGTATGGTCCTGGTCAGTTCACTGGACAGACACTCTATTTAAACATTATGGTCCTTGTCAGTTCACTGGAAATACACTCTATTTGAACAGTATGGTACCAGTCAGTTCACTATAAACAGTATGGTCCCAATCAGTTCACTGGAAAGACACACTATTTAAACAGTATGGTCCTTGTCAGTTCACTGGAAATACACTCTATTTGAACCGTATGGTCCCAGTCAGTTCACTATAAACAGTATGGTCCCAATCAGTTCACTGGAAACAGTATGGTCCTGGTCAGTTCACTGGAAACAGTATGGTCCTGGTCAGTTCACTGGACAGACACTGTATTTAAACAGTAGGGTCCTGGTCAGTTCACTGGAAAGATACTCTATTTAAACAGTAGGGTCCTGGTCAGTTCACTGGAAACAGTATGGTCCTGGTCAGTCCAATGGAAAGACACTATTTAAACAGAATGATCCTGGTCAGTTCACTGGACAGACACTCTATTTGAACAGTATGGTCCTGGTCACTTCACTGGAAACAGTATGGTCCTGGTCAGTTCACTGGAAAGACACTCTATTTGAACAGTTTGGTCCTGGTCACTTCACTGGAAACAGTATGGTCCTGGTCAGTTCACTGGAAAGACACTCTATTTAAACAGTATGGTCCTGGTCAGTTCACTGGAAAGACTCTATTTGAACATATGATCCTGGTTAGTTTACTGGAAAGACACTCTATTTAAACAGTATGGTCCTGGTCAGTTCACTGGAAACAGTATGGTCCTGGTCAGTTCACTGGAAAGACACTGTATTTAAACAGTATGGTCCTGGTCAGTTCACTGGAAAGACACTCTATTTAAACAGTATGATCCTGGTCAGTTCACTGGAAAGACACTCTATTTAAACAGTATGGTCCTGGTCAGTTCACTGGAAAGACACTGTATTTAAACAATATGATCCTGGTCAGTTCACTGGAAAGACACTATTTAAACAGTATGATCCTGGTCAGTTCACTGGAAACAGTATGGTCCTGGTCAGTCCAATGGAAAGACACTATTTAAACAGTATGATCCTGGTCAGTTCACTGGAAAGACACTCTATTTAAACAGTATGATCCTGGTCAGTTCACTGGAAACAGTATGGTCCTGGTCAGTCCAATGGAAAGACACTCTGTTTAAACAATATTGTCCTGGTCAGTTCACTGGAAAGACACTCTATTTAAACAGTATGGTCCTGGTCAGTTCACTGGAAAGACACTCTATTTGAACAGTATGGTCCTGGTCAGTTCACTGGAAAGACACTCTATTTAAACAGTATGGTCCTGGTCAGTTCACTGAAAACAGTATGGTCCTGGTCAGTTCACTGGACCGACACTCTATTTGAACAGTATGGTCCTGGTCAGTTCACTGGAAAGACACTGTATTTAAACAGTATGGTCCTGGTCAGTTCACTGGAAAGACACTGTATTTAAACATTATGGTCCTGGTCAGTTCACTGGAAAGACACTCTTTTTAAACAGTATGATCCTGGTCAGTTCACTGGACAGACACTCAATTTAAACAGTATGATCCTGGTCAGTTCACTGGAAACAGTATGGTCCTGGTCAGTCCAATGGAAAGACACTATTTAAACAGAATGATCCTGGTCAGTTCACTGGACAGACACTCTATTTGAACAGTATGGTACTGGTCAGTTCACTGGAAACAGTATGGTCCTGGTCAGTTCACTGGAAAGACACTCTATTTAAACAGTATGGTCCTGGTCAGTTCACTGGAAAGACACTCTATTTGAACAGTATGATCCTGGTCAGTTCACTGGAAAGACACTCTATTTAAACAGTATGGTCCTGGTCAGTTCACTGGAAACAGTATGGTCCTGGTCAGTTCACTGGAAAGACACTCTATTTAATCAGTATTGTCCTGGTCAGTTCACTGGAAAGACACTCTATTTAAACAGTATGGTCCTGGTCAGTTCACTGGAAAGACACTCTATTTAAACAGTATGATCCTGGTCAGTTCACTGGAAAGACACTGTATTTAAACAATATGATCCTGGTCAGTTCACTGGAAAGACACTATTTAAACAGTATGATCCTGGTCAGTTCACTGGAAACAGTATGGTCCTGGTAAGTCCAATGGAAAGACACTATTTAAACAGTATGATCCTGGTCAGTTCACTGGAAAGACACTCTATTTAAACATTATGATCCTGGTCAGTTCACTGGAAACAGTATGGTCCTGGTCAGTTCACTGGAAAGACACTCTATTTAAACAGTATGGTCCTGGTCAGTTCACTGGAAAGACACTCTATTTGAACAGTATGGTCCTGGTCAGTTCACTGGAAAGACACTCTATTTAAACAGTATGGTCCTGGTCAGTTCACTGGAAACAGTATGGTCCTGGTCAGTCCAATGGAAAGACACTATTTAAACAGAATGATCCTGGTCAGTTCACTGGACAGACACTCTATTTGAACAGTATGGTCCTGGTCACTTCACTGGAAAAAGTATAGTCCTGGTCAGTTCACTGGAAAGACACTATATTTAAACAGTATGGTCCTGGTCAGTTCACTGGAAAGACACTCTATTTGAATAGTATGATCCTGGTCAGTTCACTGGACAGACACTCTATTTAAACAGTATGGTCCTGGTCAGTTCACTGGAAACAGTATGGTCCTGGTCAGTTCACTGGAAAGACACTCTATTTAACCTGTTGGGTCTAGGGGGCAGCATTTGCACGTCTGGATAAAAAAAATGTACCCGATTTAATCTGGTTACTAATCCTACCCAGTAACTAGAATATGCATATACTTATTATATATGGATAGAAAACACTCTAAAGTTTCTAAAACTGTTTGAATGGTGTCTGTGAGTATAACAGAACTCATTTGGCAGGCAAAACCCTGAGACATTTTCTGACAGGAAGTGGATACCTGATGTGTTGTATTGACTTTAAACCTATCCCATTGAAAAACACAGGGGCTTAGGAATTTTTTGGCACTTCCTATTGCTTCCACTAGATGTCACCAGCCTTTACAAAGTGTTTTGAGTCTTCTGGAGGGAGATCTGACCGAACAAGAGCCATGGAACGATGATGTCCCATTAGACACCTGGCGCGAGTTCATGTTGGGTACCCTCGTTCCAATACGTTATAAAAGAGTATGCATTCGTCCACCTTGAATATTATTCATGTTCTGGTTAAAAAAGGCCCTAATGATTTATGCTATACAACGTTTGACATGTTTGAACGAACGGAAATATATTTTTTCCCCTCGTTCATGACGAGAAGTCCGGCTGGCTTACATCATGTGCTAACGAGACGGAGATTTTTGGACATAAATTATGAGCTTTTTTGAACAAAACTACATTCGTTATGGACCTGTGATACCTGGAAGTGACATCTGATGAAGAGAATCAAAGGTAATGGATTATTTACATAGTATTTTCGATTTTAGATCTCCCCAACATGACGTCTAGTCTGTATCGCAACGCGTATTTTTCTGGGCGCAGTGCTCAGATTATTGCAAAGTGTGATTTCCCAGTAAGGTTATTTTTAAATCTGGCAAGTTGATTGAGTTCAAGAGATGTAAATCTATAATTCTTTAAATGACAATATAATATTTTACCAATGTTTTCTAATTTTAATTTTTTAATTTGTGACGCTGACTTGACTGCCGGTTATTGGAGGGAAACGATTTCCTCAACATCAATGCCATAGTAAAACGCTGTTTTTGGATATAAATATGAACTTGATAGAACTAAAAATGCATGCATTGTCTAACATAATGTCCTAGGAGTGTCATCTGATGGAGATTGTAAAAGGTTAGTGCATCATTTTAGCTGGTTTTATGGTTTTGGTGACCCTGTCTTTGACTTGACAAAACATTACACACAACTCTTGTAAATGTACTGTCCTAACATACTCTAAATTTATGCTTTCGCCGTAAAACCTTTTTGAAATCGTAAAACGTGGTTAGATTAAGGAGATGTTTATCTTTGAAATGGTGTAAAATAGTTGTATTTTTGAAAAATTTGAATTTTGACATTTATTTGGATTCAAATTTGCCGCTCTTGAAATGCACCTGCTGTTGATGGAGTGCACCACGGGTGGCACGCTAGCGTCCCACCTAGCCCCAAGAGGTTAAACAGTATGGTCCTGGTCAGTTCACTGGAAAGACACTCTATTTAAACAATATGGTCCTGGTCAGTTCACTGGAAAGACACTGTATTAAAACAGTATGGTCCTGGTCAGTTAACTGGAAAGACAGTCTATTTAAACAGTATGATCCTGGTCAGTTCACTGGAAAGACACTATTTAAACAGTATGGTCCTGGTCAGTTCACTGGAAAGACACTGTATTTAAACAATATGATCCTGGTCAGTTCACTGGAAAGACACTATTTAAACAGTATGATCCTGGTCAGTTCACTGGAAACAGTAAGGTCCTGGTCAGTCCAATGGAAAGACACTATTTAAACAGAATGATCCTGGTCAGTTCACTGGAAAGACACTCTATTTAAACAGTATGGTCCTGGTCAGTTCACTGGAAACAGTATGGTCCTGGTCAGTCCAATGGAAAGACACTATTTAAACAGAATGATCCTGGTCAGTTCACGGACAGACACTCTATTTGAACAGTATGGTCCTGGTCACTTCACTGGAAACAGTATAGTACTGGTCAGTTCACTGGAAAGACACTCTATTTAAACAATATGGTCCTGGTCAGTTCACTGGAAAGACACTGTATTAAAACAGTATGGTCCTGGTCAGTTCACTGGAAAGACAGTCTATTTAAACAGTATGGTCCTGGTCACTTCACTGGAAACAGTATGGTCCTGTTCAGTTCACTGGAAAGACACTCTATTTGAACAGTATGGTCCTGGTCACTTCACTGGAAACAGTATGGTCCTGGTCAGTTCACTGGAAAGACACTCTATTTAAACAGTATGGTCCTGGTCAGTTCACTGGAAAGACACTCTATTTGAACAGTATGATCCTGGTTAGTTTACTGGAAAGACACTCTATTTAAACAGTATGGTCCTGGTGAGTTCACTGGAAACAGTATGGTCCTGGTCAGTTCACTGGACAGACATTCTATTTAAACAGTATGGTCCTGGTCAGTTCAATGGAAACAGTATGGTCCTGGTCAGTTCACTGGAAAGACACAGTCTGATCATGGTCAGTTCACTGGAAACAGTATGGTCCTGGTCAGTCCAATGGAAAAATACTCTATTTAAACAGTATGATCCTGGTCAGTTCACTGGACAGACACTCTATTTAAACAGTATGG
Organism: Salmo salar; assembly: GCF_905237065.1. NCBI lineage: Eukaryota > Metazoa > Chordata > Actinopteri > Salmoniformes > Salmonidae > Salmo > Salmo salar. Next base: position 117,218,781 of record NC_059442.1, read on the forward strand.
TCCTGGTCAGTTCACTGGAAAGACACTATTTAAACAGTATGATCCTGGTCAGTTCACTGGAAACAGTATGGTCCTTGTCAGTCCAATGGAAAGACACTCTATTTAAACAGTATGATCCTGGTCAGTTCACTGGACAGACTCTATATTTAAACAGTATGGTCCTGGTCAGTTCACTGGAAAGACACTCTATTTAAAACAGTATGGTCCTTGTCAGTTCTCTGGAAAGACACTCTATTTAAACAGTATGATCCTGGTCAGTTCACTGGAAACAGTATGGTCCTGGTCAGTCCAATGGAAAGACACTATTTAAACAGTATGATCCTGGTCAGTTCACTGGAAAGACACTCTATTTAAACAGTATGGTCCTGGTCAGTTCACTGGAAACAGTATGGTCCTGGTCAGTTCACTGGACAGACACTCTATTTGAACAGTATGGTCCTGGTCAGTTCACAGGACAGACACTATTTAAACAGTATGGTCCTGGTCAGTTCACTGGAAACAGTATGGTCCTGGTCAGTTCACTGGACAGACACTCTATTTGAACAGTATGGTCCTGGTCAGTTCACTGGACAGACACTCTATTTAAACAGTATGATTCTGGTCAGTTCACTGGAAAGACACTGTATTTGAACAGTATAGTCCTGGTCAGTTAACTGGACAGACACTCTATTTAAACAGTATGGTCCTGGTCAGTTCACTGGACAGACACTCTATTTGAACAGTATGGTCCTGGTCAGTTCACTGGACAGACACTCTATTTGAACAGTATGGTCCTGGTCAGTTCACTGGACAGACACTCTATTTAAACAGTATGGTCCTTGTCAGTTCACTGGAAATACACTCTATTTGAACAGTATGGTACCAGTCAGTTCACTATAAACAGTATGGTCCCAATCAGTTCACTGGAAAGACACACTATTTAAACAGTATGGTCCTTGTCAGTTCACTGGAAATACACTCTATTTGAACCGTATGGTCCCAGTCAGTTCACTATAAACAGTATGGTCCCAATCAGTTCACTGGAAACAGTATGGTCCTGGTCAGTTCGCTGGAAACAGTATGGTCCTGGTCAGTTCACTGGACAGACACTGTATTTAAACAGTAGGGTCCTGGTCAGTTCACTGGAAAGATACTCTATTTAAACAGTAGGGTCCTGGTCAGTTCAATGGAAACAGTATGGTCCTGGTCAGTCCAATGGAAAGACACTCTATTTGAACAGTATGGTCCTGGTCAGTTCACTGGAAACAGTATGGTCCTGGTCAGTTCACTGGAAAGACACTGTATTTAAACAGTATGGTCCTGGTCAGTTCACTGGAAAGACACTCTATTTAAACAGTATGATCCTGGTCAGTTCACTGGAAAGACACTCTATTTAAACAGTATGGTCCTGGTCAGTTCACTGGAAAGACACTGTATTTAAACAATATGATCCTGGTCAGTTCACTGGAAAGACACTATTTAAACAGTATGATCCTGGTCAGTTCACTGGAAACAGTATGGTCCTGGTCAGTCCAATGGAAAGACACTATTTAAACAGTATGATCCTGGTCAGTTCACTGGAAAGACACTCTATTTAAACAGTATGATCCTGGTCAGTTCACTGGAAACAGTATGGTCCTGGTCAGTTCACTGGACAGACACTCTATTTGAACAGTATGGTCCTGGTCAGTTCACTGGAAAGACACTGTATTTAAACAGTATGGTCCTGGTCAGTTCACTGGAAAGACACTGTATTTAAACATTATGGTCCTGGTCAGTTCACTGGAAAGACACTCTTTTTAAACAGTATGATCCTGGTCAGTTCACTGGACAGACACTCAATTTAAACAGTATGATCCTGGTCAGTTCACTGGAAACAGTATGGTCCTGGTCAGTCCAATGGAAAGACACTATTTAAACAGAATGATCCTGGTCAGTTCACTGGACAGACACTCTATTTGAACAGTATGGTACTGGTCAGTTCACTGGAAACAGTATGGTCCTGGTCAGTTCACTGGAAAGACACTCTATTTGAACAGTATGATCCTGGTCAGTTCACTGGAAAGACACTCTATTTAAACAGTATGGTCCTGGTCAGTTCACTGGAAACAGTATGGTCCTGGTCAGTTCACTGGAAAGACACTCTATTTAATCAGTATTGTCCTGGTCAGTTCACTGGAAAGACACTCTATTTAAACAGTATGGTCCTGGTCAGTTCACTGGAAAGACACTCTATTTAAACAGTATGATCCTGGTCAGTTCACTGGAAAGACACTCTATTTAAACAGTATGGTCCTGGTCAGTTCACTGGAAAGACACTGTATTTAAACAATATGATCCTGGTCAGTTCACTGGAAAGACACTATTTAAACAGTATGATCCTGGTCAGTTCACTGGAAACAGTATGGTCCTGGTCAGTCCAATGGAAAGACACTATTTAAACAGTATGATCCTGGTCAGTTCACTGGAAAGACACTCTATTTAAACATTATGATCCTGGTCAGTTCACTGGAAACAGTATGGTCCTGGTCAGTTCAATGGAAAGACACTCTATTTAAACAGTATGGTCCTGGTCAGTTCACTGGAAAGACACTCTATTTGAACAGTATGGTCCTGGTCAGTTCACTGGAAAGACACTCTATTTAAACAGTATGGTCCTGGTCAGTTCACTGGAAACAGTATGGTCCTGGTCAGTCCAATGGAAAGACACTATTTAAACAGAATGATCCTGGTCAGTTCACTGGACAGACACTCTATTTGAACAGTATGGTCCTGGTCACTTCACTGGAAACAGTATAGTCCTGGTCAGTTCACTGGAAAGACACTATATTTAAACAGTATGGTCCTGGTCAGTTCACTGGAAAGACACTCTATTTGAATAGTATGATCCTGGTCAGTTCACTGGACAGACACTATTTAAACAGTATGGTCCTGGTCAGTTCACTGGAAAGACACTCTATTTAACCTGTTGGGTCTAGGGGGCAGCATTTGCACGTCTGGATAAAAAAAATGTACCCGATTTAATCTGGTTACTAATCCTACCCAGTAACTAGAATATGCATATACTTATTATATATGGATAGAAAACACTCTAAAGTTTCTAAAACTGTTTGAATGGTGTCTGTGAGTATAACAGAACTCATTTGGCAGGCAAAACCCTGAGACATTTTCTGACAGGAAGTGGATACCTGATGTGTTGTATTGACTTTAAACCTATCCCATTGAAAAACACAGGGGCTTAGGAATATTTTGGCACTTCCTATTGCTTCCACTAGATGTCACCAGCCTTTACAAAGTGTTTTGAGTCTTCTGGAGGGAGATCTGACCGAACAAGAGCCATGGAACGATGATGTCCCATTAGACACCTGGCGCGCGAGTTCATGTTGGGTACCCTCGTTCCAATACGTTATAAAAGAGTATGCATTCGTCCACCTTGAATATTATTCATGTTCTGGTTAAAAAAGGCCCTAATGATTTATGCTATACAACGTTTGACATGTTTGAACGAACGGAAATATATTTTTTCCCCTCGTTCATGACGAGAGTCCGGCTGGCTTACATCATGTGCTAACGAGACGGAGATTTTTGGACATAAATGATGAGCTTTTTTGAACAAAACTACATTCGTTATGGACCTGTGATACCTGGAAGTGACATCTGATGAAGAGAATCAAAGGTAATGGATTATTTACATAGTATTTTCGATTTTAGATCTCCCCAACATGACGTCTAGTCTGTATCGCAACGCGTATTTTTCTGGGCGCAGTGCTCAGATTATTGCAAAGTGTGATTTCCCAGTAAGGTTATTTTTAAATCTGGCAAGTTGATTGAGTTCAAGAGATGTAAATCTATAATTCTTTAAATGACAATATAATATTTTACCAATGTTTTCTAATTTTAATTATTTAATTTGTGACGCTGACTTGACTGCCGGTTATTGGAGGGAAACGATTTCCTCAACATCAATGCCATAGTAAAACGCTGTTTTTGGATATAAATATGAACTTGATAGAACTAAAAATGCATGCATTGTCTAACATAATGTCCTAGGAGTGTCATCTGATGGAGATTGTAAAAGGTTAGTGCATCATTTTAGCTGGTTTTATGGTTTTGGTGACCCTGTCTTTGACTTGACAAAACATTACACACAACTCTTGTAAATGTACTGTCCTAACATACTCTAAATTTATGCTTTCGCCGTAAAACCTTTTTGAAATCGTAAAACGTGGTTAGATTAAGGAGATGTTTATCTTTGAAATGGTGTAAAATAGTTGTATTTTTGAAAAATTTGAATTTTGACATTTATTTGGATTCAAATTTGCCGCTCTTGAAATGCACCTGCTGTTGATGGAGTGCACCACGGGTGTGCACGCTAGCGTCCCACCTAGCCCCAAGAGGTTAAACAGTATGGTCCTGGTCAGTTCACTGGAAAGACACTCTATTTAAACAATATGGTCCTGGTCAGTTCACTGGAAAGACACTGTATTAAAACAGTATGGTCCTGGTCAGTTAACTGGAAAGACAGTCTATTTAAACAGTATGATCCTGGTCAGTTCACTGGAAAGACACTATTTAAACAGTATGGTCCTGGTCAGTTCACTGGAAAGACACTGTATTTAAACAATATGATCCTGGTCAGTTCACTGGAAAGACACTATTTAAACAGTATGATCCTGGTCAGTTCACTGGAAACAGTAAGGTCCTGGTCAGTCCAATGGAAAGACACTATTTAAACAGAATGATCCTGGTCAGTTCACTGGAAAGACACTCTATTTAAACAGTATGGTCCTGGTCAGTTCACTGGAAACAGTATGGTCCTGGTCAGTCCAATGGAAAGACACTATTTAAACAGAATGATCCTGGTCAGTTCACGGACAGACACTCTATTTGAACAGTATGGTCCTGGTCACTTCACTGGAAACAGTATAGTACTGGTCAGTTCACTGGAAAGACACTCTATTTAAACAATATGGTCCTGGTCAGTTCACTGGAAAGACACTGTATTAAAACAGTATGGTCCTGGTCAGTTCACTGGAAAGACAGTCTATTTAAACAGTAGGGTCCTGGTCAGTTCACTGGAAAGATACTCTATTTAAACAGTAGGGTCCTGGTCAGTTCACTGGAAACAGTATGGTCCTGGTCAGTCCAATGGAAAGACACTATTTAAACAGAATGATCCTGGTCAGTTCACTGGACAGACACTCTATTTGAACAGTATGGTCCTGGTCACTTCACTGGAAACAGTATGGTCCTGGTCAGTTCACTGGAAAGACACTCTATTTGAACAGTATGGTCCTGGTCACTTCACTGGAAACAGTATGGTCCTGGTCAGTTCACTGGAAAGACACTCTATTTAAACAGTATGGTCCTGGTCAGTTCACTGGAAAGACACTCTATTTGAACAGTATGATCCTGGTTAGTTTACTGGAAAGACACTCTATTTAAACAGTATGGTCCTGGTGAGTTCACTGGAAACAGTATGGTCCTGGTCAGTTAACTGGACAGACATTCTATTTAAACAGTATGGTCCTGGTCAGTTCAATGGAAACAGTATGGTCCTGGTCAGTTCACTGGAAAGACACAGTCTGATCATGGTCAGTTCACTGGAAACAGTATGGTCCTGGTCAGTCCAATGGTCAAATACTCTATTTAAACAGTATGATCCTGGTCAGTTCACTGGACAGACACTCTATTTAAACAGTATGGTCCTGGTCAGTTCACTGGAAAGACACTATTTAAACAGTATGATCCTGGTCAGTTCACTGGAAACAGTATGGTCCTTGTCAGTCCAATGGAAAGACACTCTATTTAAACAGTATGATCCTGGTCAGTTCACTGGACAGACTCTATATTTAAACAGTATGGTCCTGGTCAGTCCAATGGAAAGACACTATTTAAACAGTATGATCCTGGTCAGTTCACTGGAAAGACACTCTATTTAAACAGTATGGTCCTGGTCAGTTCACTGGAAACAGTATGGTCCTGGTCAGTTCACTGGACAGATACTCTATTTGAACAGTATGGTCCTGGTCAGTTCACTGGACAGACACTATTTAAACAGTATGGTCCTGGTCAGTTCACTGGAAACAGTATGGTCCTGGTCAGTTCACTGGACAGACACTCTATTTGAACAGTATGGTCCTGGTCAGTTCACTGGACAGACACTCTATTTAAACAGTATGATTCTGGTCAGTTCACTGGAAAGACACTCTATTTGAACAGTATAGTCCTGGTCAGTTAACTGGACAGACACTCTATTTAAACAGTATGGTCCTGGTCAGTTCACTGGACAGACACTCTATTTGAACAGTATGGTCCTGTTCAGTTCACTGGACAGACACTCTATTTGAACAGTATGGTCCTGGTCAGTTCACTGGACAGACACTCTATTTAAACAGTATGGTCCTTGTCAGGACACTGGAAATACACTCTATTTGAACAGTATGGTACCAGTCAGTTCACTATAAACAGTATGGTCCCAATCAGTTCACTGGAAAGACACACTATTTAAACAGTATGGTCCTTGTCAGTTCACTGGAAATACACTCTATTTGAACCGTATGGTCCCAGTCAGTTCACTATAAACAGTATGGTCCCAATCAGTTCACTGGAAACAGTATGGTCCTGGTCAGTTCACTGGAAACAGTATGGTCCTGGTCAGTTCACTGGACAGACACTGTATTTAAACAGTATGGTCCTGGTCAGTTCACTGGAAAGACACTGTATTTAAACAGTATGATCCTGGTCAGTTCACTGGAAAGACACTCTATTTAAACAGTATGGTCCTGGTCAGTTCACTGGAAAGACACTGTATTTAAACAATATGATCCTGGTCAGTTCACTGGAAAGACACTATTTAAACAGTATGATCCTGGTCAGTTCACTGGAAACAGTATGGTCCTGGTCAGTCCAATGGAAAGACACTATTTAAACAGTATGATCCTGGTCAGTTCACTGGAAAGACACTCTATTTAAACAGTATGATCCTGGTCAGTTCACTGGAAACAGTATGGTCCTGGTCAGTCCAATGGAAAGACACTCTGTTTAAACAGTATTGTCCTGGTCAGTTCACTGGAAAGACACTCTATTTAAACAGTATGGTCCTGGTCAGTTCACTGGAAACAGTATGCTCCTGGTCAGTCCAATGGAAAGACACTATTTAAACTGAATGATACTGGTCAGTTCACTGGACAGACACTCTGTTTGAACAGTATGGTCCTGGTCACTTCACTGGAAACAGTATGGTCCAGGTCAGTTCACTGGAAAGACACTCTATTTAAACAGTATGGTCCTGGTCAGTTCACTGGAAAGACACTCTATTTGAACAGTATGATCCTGGTCAGTTCACTGGACAGACACTCTATTTAAACAGTATGGTCCTGGTCAGTTCACTGGAAACAGTATGGTCCTGGTCAGTTCACTGGAAAGACACTGTATTTAAACAATATGATCCTGGTCAGTTCACTGGAAAGACACTATTTAAACAGTATGATCCTGGTCAGGTCACTGAAAACAGTATGGTCCTGGTCAGTCCAATGGAAAGACACTATTTAAACAGTATGATCCTGGTCAGTTCACTGGAAAGACACTCTATTTAAACATTATGATCCTGGTCAGTTCACTGGAAACAGTATGGTCCTGGTCAGTTCACTGGAAAGACACTATTTAAACAGTATGGTCCTGGTCAGTTCACTGGAAACAGTATGGTCCTGGTCAGTCCAATGGAAAGACACTATTTAAACAGAATGATCCTGGTCAGTTCACTGGACAGACACTCTATTTGAACAGTATGGTCCTGGTCACTTCACTGGAAACAGTACAGTCCTGGTCAGTTCACTGGAAAGACACTGTATTTAAACAATATGATCCTGGTCAGTTCACTGGAAAGACACTATTTAAACAGTATGATCCTGGTCAGGTCACTGAAAACAGTATGGTCCTGGTCAGTCCAATGGAAAGACACTATTTAAACAGTATGATCCTGGTCAGTTCACTGGAAAGACACTCTATTTAAACATTATGATCCTGGTCAGTTCACTGGAAACAGTATGGTCCTGGTCAGTTCACTGGAAAGACACTATTTAAACAGTATGGTCCTGGTCAGTTCACTGGAAACAGTATGGTCCTGGTCAGTCCAATGGAAAGACACTATTTAAACAGAATGATCCTGGTCAGTTCACTGGACAGACACTCTATTTGAACAGTATGGTCCTGGTCACTTCACTGGAAACAGTACAGTCCTGGTCAGTTCACTGGAAAGACACTATATTTAAACAGTATGGTCCTGGTCAGTTCACTGGAAAGACACTCTATTTGAATAGTATGATCCTGGTCAGTTCACTGGACAGACACTCTATTTAAACAGTATGTTCCTGGTCAGTTCACTGGAAACTGTATGGTCCTGGTCAGTTCACTGGAAAGACACTCTATTTAAACAATATGGTCCTGGTCAGTTCACTGGAAAGACACTGTATTAAAACAGTATGGTCCTGGTCAGTTCACTGGAAAGACAGTCTATTTAAACAGTATGATCCTGGTCAGTTCACTGGAAAGACACTCTATTTAAACAGTATGGTCCTGGTCAGTTCACTGGAAAGACACTGTATTTAAACAATATGATCCTGGTCAGTTCACTGGAAAGACACTATTTAAACAGTATGATCCTGGTCAGTTCACTGGAAACAGTAAGGTCCTGGTCAGTCCAATGGAAAGACACTATTTAAACAGAATGATCCTGGTCAGTTCACTGGAAAGACACTCTATTTAAACAGTATGATCCTGGTCAGTTCACTGGAAAGACACTCTATTTAAACAGTATGGTCCTGGTCAGTTCACTGGAAAGACACTGTATTTAAACAATATGATCCTGGTCAGTTCACTGGAAAGACACTATTTAAACAGTGTGATCCTGGTCAGTTCACTGGAAACAGTATGGTCCTGGTCAGTCCAATGGAAAGACACTATTTAAACACTATGATCCTGGTCAGTTCACTGGAAAGACACTCTATTTAAACAGTATGATCCTGGTCAGTTCACTGGAAACAGTATGGTCCTGGTCAGTCCAATGGAAAGACACTCTGTTTAAACAGTATTGTCCTAGTCAGTTCACTGGAAAGACACTCTATTTAAACAGTATGGTCCTGGTCAGTTCACTGGAAACAGTATGCTCCTGGTCAGTCCAATGGAAAGACACTATTTAAACTGAATGATCCTGGTCAGTTCACTGGACAGACACTCTATTTGAACAGTATGGTCCTGGTCACTTCACTGGAAACAGTATGGTCCTGGTCAGTTCACTGGAAAGACACTCAATTTAAACAGTATGGTCCTGGTCAGTTCACTGGAAAGACACTCTATTTGAACAGTATAGTCCTGGTCAGTTAACTGGACAGACACTCTATTTAAACAGTATGGTCCTGGTCAGTTCACTGGACAGACACTCTATTTGAACAGTATGGTCCTGTTCAGTTCACTGGACAGACAGTCTATTTGAACAGTATGGTCCTGGTCAGTTCACTGGACAGACACTGTATTTAAACAGTATGGTCCTGGTCAGTTCACTGGAAACAGTATGGTCCTGGTCAGTTCACTGGAAAGACACTCTATTTAAACAGTATGGTCCTTGTCAGTTCACTGGAAATACACTCTATTTGAACAGTATGGTACCAGTCAGTTCACTATAAACAGTATGGTCCCAATCAGTTCACTGGAAAGACACACTATTTAAACAGTATGGTCCTTGTCAGTTCACTGGAAATACACTCTATTTGAACCGTATGGTCCCAGTCAGTTCACTATAAACAGTATGGTCCCAATCAGTTCACTGGAAACAGTATGGTCCTGGTCAGTTCACTGGAAACAGTATGGTCCTGGTCAGTTCACTGGACAGACACTGTATTTAAACAGTATGGTCCTGGTCAGTTCACTGGAAAGACACTGTATTTAAACAGTATGATCCTGGTCAGTTCACTGGAAAGACACTCTATTTAAACAGTATGGTCCTGGTCAGTTCACTGGAAAGACACTGTATTTAAACAATATGATCCTGGTCAGTTCACTGGAAAGACACTATTTAAACAGTATGATCCTGGTCAGTTCACTGGAAACAGTATGGTCCTGGTCAGTCCAATGGAAAGACACTATTTAAAAAGTATGATCCTGGTCAGTTCACTTGAAAGACACTCTATTTAAACAGTATGATCCTGGTCAGTTCACTGGAAACAGTATGGTCCTGGTCAGTCCAATGGAAAGACACTCTGTTTAAACAGTATTGTCCTAGTCAGTTCACTGGAAAGACACTCTATTTAAACAGTATGGTCCTGGTCAGTTCACTGGAAACAGTATGCTCCTGGTCAGTCCAATGGAAAGACACTATTTAAACTGAATGATCCTGGTCAGTTCACTGGACAGACACTCTATTTGAACAGTATGGTCCTGGTCACTTCACTGGAAACAGTATGGTCCTGGTCAGTTCACTGGAAAGACACTCAATTTAAACAGTATGGTCCTGGTCAGTTCACTGGAAAGACACTCTATTTGAACAGTATAGTCCTGGTCAGTTAACTGGACAGACACTCTATTTAAACAGTATGGTCCTGGTCAGTTCACTGGACAGACACTCTATTTGAACAGTATGGTCCTGTTCAGTTCACTGGACAGACACTCTATTTGAACAGTATGGTCCTGGTCAGTTCACTGGACAGACACTCTATTTAAACAGTATGGTCCTGGTCAGTTCACTGGAAACTGTATGGTCCTGGTCAGTTCACTGGAAAGACACTCTATTTAAACAGTATGGTCCTTGTCAGTTCACTGGAAATACACTCTATTTGAACAGTATGGTACCAGTCAGTTCACTATAAACAGTATGGTCCCAATCAGTTCACTGGAAAGACACACTATTTAAACAGTATGGTCCTTGTCAGTTCACTGGAAATACACTCTATTTGAACCGTATGGTCCCAGTCAGTTCACTATAAACAGTATGGTCCCAATCAGTTCACTGGAAACAGTATGGTCCTGGTCAGTTCACTGGAAACAGTATGGTCCTGGTCAGTTCACTGGACAGACACTGTATTTAAACAGTATGGTCCTGGTCAGTTCACTGGAAAGACACTGTATTTAAACAGTATGATCCTGGTCAGTTCACTGGAAAGACACTCTATTTAAACAGTATGGTCCTGGTCAGTTCACTGGAAAGACACTGTATTTAAACAATATGATCCTGGTCAGTTCACTGGAAAGACACTATTTAAACAGTATGATCCTGGTCAGTTCACTGGAAACAGTATGGTCCTGGTCAGTCCAATGGAAAGACACTATTTAAAAAGTATGATCCTGGTCAGTTCACTTGAAAGACACTCTATTTAAACAGTATGATCCTGGTCAGTTCACTGGAAACAGTATGGTCCTGGTCAGTCCAATGGAAAGACACTCTGTTTAAACAGTATTGTCCTGGTCAGTTCACTGGAAAGACACTCTATTTAAACAGTATGGTCCTGGTCAGTTCACTGGAAACAGTATGCTCCTGGTCAGTCCAATGGAAAGACACTATTTAAACTGAATGATACTGGTCAGTTCACTGGACAGACACTCTGTTTGAACAGTATGGTCCTGGTCACTTCACTGGAAACAGTATGGTCCAGGTCAGTTCACTGGAAAGACACTCTATTTAAACAGTATGGTCCTGGTCAGTTCACTGGAAAGACACTCTATTTGAACAGTATGATCCTGGTCAGTTCACTGGACAGACACTCTATTTAAACAGTATGGTCCTGGTCAGTTCACTGGAAACAGTATGGTCCTGGTCAGTTCACTGGAAAGACACTGTATTTAAACAATATGATCCTGGTCAGTTCACTGGAAACAGTATGGTCCTGGTCAGTCCAATGGAAAGACACTATTTAAACACTATGATCCTGGTCAGTTCACTGGAAAGACACTCTATTTAAACAGTATGATCCTGGTCAGTTCACTGGAAACAGTATGGTCCTGGTCAGTCCAATGGAAAGACACTCTGTTTAAACAGTATTGTCCTAGTCAGTTCACTGGAAAGACACTCTATTTAAACAGTATGGTCCTGGTCAGTTCACTGGAAACAGTATGCTCCTGGTCAGTCCAATGGAAAGACACTATTTAAACTGAATGATCCTGGTCAGTTCACTGGACAGACACTCTATTTGAACAGTATGGTCCTGGTCACTTCACTGGAAACAGTATGGTCCTGGTCAGTTCACTGGAAAGACACTCAATTTAAACAGTATGGTCCTGGTCAGTTCACTGGAAAGACACTCTATTTGAACAGTATAGTCCTGGTCAGTTAACTGGACAGACACTCTATTTAAACAGTATGGTCCTGGTCAGTTCACTGGACAGACACTCTATTTGAACAGTATGGTCCTGTTCAGTTCACTGGACAGACACTCTATTTGAACGGTATGGTCCTGGTCAGTTCACTGGACAGACACTGTATTTAAACAGTATGGTCCTGGTCAGTTCACTGGAAACAGTATGGTCCTGGTCAGTTCACTGGAAAGACACTCTATTTAAACAGTATGGTCCTTGTCAGTTCACTGGAAATACACTCTATTTGAACAGTATGGTACCAGTCAGTTCACTATAAACAGTATGGTCCCAATCAGTTCACTGGAAAGACACACTATTTAAACAGTATGGTCCTTGTCAGTTCACTGGAAATACACTCTATTTGAACCGTATGGTCCCAGTCAGTTCACTATAAACAGTATGGTCCCAATCAGTTCACTGGAAACAGTATGGTCCTGGTCAGTTCACTGGAAACAGTATGGTCCTGGTCAGTTCACTGGACAGACACTGTATTTAAACAGTATGGTCCTGGTCAGTTCACTGGAAAGACACTGTATTTAAACAGTATGATCCTGGTCAGTTCACTGGAAAGACACTCTATTTAAACAGTATGGTCCTGGTCAGTTCACTGGAAAGACACTGTATTTAAACAATATGATCCTGGTCAGTTCACTGGAAAGACACTATTTAAACAGTATGATCCTGGTCAGTTCACTGGAAACAGTATGGTCCTGGTCAGTCCAATGGAAAGACACTATTTAAAAAGTATGATCCTGGTCAGTTCACTTGAAAGACACTCTATTTAAACAGTATGATCCTGGTCAGTTCACTGGAAACAGTATGGTCCTGGTCAGTCCAATGGAAAGACACTCTGTTTAAACAGTATTGTCCTAGTCAGTTCACTGGAAAGACACTCTATTTAAACAGTATGGTCCTGGTCAGTTCACTGGAAACAGTATGCTCCTGGTCAGTCCAATGGAAAGACACTATTTAAACTGAATGATCCTGGTCAGTTCACTGGACAGACACTCTATTTGAACAGTATGGTCCTGGTCACTTCACTGGAAACAGTATGGTCCTGGTCAGTTCACTGGAAAGACACTCAATTTAAACAGTATGGTCCTGGTCAGTTCACTGGAAAGACACTCTATTTGAACAGTATAGTCCTGGTCAGTTAACTGGACAGACACTCTATTTAAACAGTATGGTCCTGGTCAGTTCACTGGACAGACACTCTATTTGAACAGTATGGTCCTGTTCAGTTCACTGGACAGACACTCTATTTGAACAGTATGGTCCTGGTCAGTTCACTGGACAGACACTCTATTTAAACAGTATGGTCCTGGTCAGTTCACTGGAAACAGTATGGTCCTGGTCAGTTCACTGGAAAGACACTCTATTTAAACAGTATGGTCCTTGTCAGTTCACTGGAAATACACTCTATTTGAACAGTATGGTACCAGTCAGTTCACTATAAACAGTATGGTCCCAATCAGTTCACTGGAAAGACACACTATTTAAACAGTATGGTCCTTGTCAGTTCACTGGAAATACACTCTATTTGAACCGTATGGTCCCAGTCAGTTCACTATAAACAGTATGGTCCCAATCAGTTCACTGGAAACAGTATGGTCCTGGTCAGTTCACTGGAAACAGTATGGTCCTGGTCAGTTCACTGGACAGACACTGTATTTAAACAGTATGGTCCTGGTCAGTTCACTGGAAAGACACTGTATTTAAACAGTATGATCCTGGTCAGTTCACTGGAAAGACACTCTATTTAAACAGTATGGTCCTGGTCAGTTCACTGGAAAGACACTGTATTTAAACAATATGATCCTGGTCAGTTCACTGGAAAGACACTATTTAAACAGTATGATCCTGGTCAGTTCACTGGAAACAGTATGGTCCTGGTCAGTCCAATGGAAAGACACTATTTAAAAAGTATGATCCTGGTCAGTTCACTTGAAAGACACTCTATTTAAACAGTATGATCCTGGTCAGTTCACTGGAAACAGTATGGTCCTGGTCAGTCCAATGGAAAGACACTCTGTTTAAACAGTATTGTCCTGGTCAGTTCACTGGAAAGACACTCTATTTAAACAGTATGGTCCTGGTCAGTTCACTGGAAACAGTATGCTCCTGGTCAGTCCAATGGAAAGACACTATTTAAACTGAATGATACTGGTCAGTTCACTGGACAGACACTCTGTTTGAACAGTATGGTCCTGGTCACTTCACTGGAAACAGTATGGTCCAGGTCAGTTCACTGGAAAGACACTCTATTTAAACAGTATGGTCCTGGTCAGTTCACTGGAAAGACACTCTATTTGAACAGTATGATCCTGGTCAGTTCACTGGACAGACACTCTATTTAAACAGTATGGTCCTGGTCAGTTCACTGGAAACAGTATGGTCCTGGTCAGTTCACTGGAAAGACACTGTATTTAAACAATATGATCCTGGTCAGTTCACTGGAAAGACACTATTTAAACAGTATGATCCTGGTCAGGTCACTGAAAACAGTATGGTCCTGGTCAGTCCAATGGAAAGACACTATTTAAACAGTATGATCCTGGTCAGTTCACTGGAAAGACACTCTATTTAAACATTATGATCCTGGTCAGTTCACTGGAAACAGTATGGTCCTGGTCAGTTCACTGGAAAGACACTATTTAAACAGTATGGTCCTGGTCAGTTCACTGGAAACAGTATGGTCCTGGTCAGTCCAATGGAAAGACACTATTTAAACAGAATGATCCTGGTCAGTTCACTGGACAGACACTCTATTTGAACAGTATGGTCCTGGTCACTTCACTGGAAACAGTACAGTCCTGGTCAGTTCACTGGAAAGACACTATATTTAAACAGTATGGTCCTGGTCAGTTCACTGGAAAGACACTCTATTTGAATAGTATGATCCTGGTCAGTTCACTGGACAGACACTCTATTTAAACAGTATGTTCCTGGTCAGTTCACTGGAAACTGTATGGTCCTGGTCAGTTCACTGGAAAGACACTCTATTTAAACAATATGGTCCTGGTCAGTTCACTGGAAAGACACTGTATTAAAACAGTATGGTCCTGGTCAGTTCACTGGAAAGACAGTCTATTTAAACAGTATGATCCTGGTCAGTTCACTGGAAAGACACTCTATTTAAACAGTATGGTCCTGGTCAGTTCACTGGAAAGACACTGTATTTAAACAATATGATCCTGGTCAGTTCACTGGAAAGACACTATTTAAACAGTATGATCCTGGTCAGTTCACTGGAAACAGTAAGGTCCTGGTCAGTCCAATGGAAAGACACTATTTAAACAGAATGATCCTGGTCAGTTCACTGGAAAGACACTCTATTTAAACAGTATGATCCTGGTCAGTTCACTGGAAAGACACTCTATTTAAACAGTATGGTCCTGGTCAGTTCACTGGAAAGACACTGTATTTAAACAATATGATCCTGGTCAGTTCACTGGAAAGACACTATTTAAACAGTGTGATCCTGGTCAGTTCACTGGAAACAGTATGGTCCTGGTCAGTCCAATGGAAAGACACTATTTAAACAGTATGATCCTGGTCAGTTCACTGGAAAGACACTCTATTTAAACAGTATGATCCTGGTCAGTTCACTGGAAACAGTATGGTCCTGGTCAGTCCAATGGAAAGACACTCTGTTTAAACAGTATTGTCCTAGTCAGTTCACTGGAAAGACACTCTATTTAAACAGTATGGTCCTGGTCAGTTCACTGGAAAGACACTCTATTTGAACAGTATGTTCCTGGTCAGTTCACTGGAAACTGTATGGTCCTGGTCAGTTCACTGGAAAGACACTCTATTTAAACAATATGGTCCTGGTCAGTTCACTGGAAAGACACTGTATTAAAACAGTATGGTCCTGGTCAGTTCACTGGAAAGACAGTCTATTTAAACAGTATGATCCTGGTCAGTTCACTGGAAAGACACTCTATTTAAACAGTATGGTCCTGGTCAGTTCACTGGAAAGACACTGTATTTAAACAATATGATCCTGGTCAGTTCACTGGAAAGACACTATTTAAACAGTATGATCCTGGTCAGTTCACTGGAAACAGTAAGGTCCTGGTCAGTCCAATGGAAAGACACTATTTAAACAGAATGATCCTGGTCAGTTCACTGGAAAGACACTCTATTTAAACAGTATGGTCCTGGTCAGTTCACTGGAAACAGTATGGTCCTGGTCAGTCCAATGGAAAGACACTATTTAAACAGAATGATCCTGGTCAGTTCACGGACAGACACTCTATTTGAACAGTATGGTCCTGGTCACTTCACTGGAAACAGTATAGTCCTGGTCAGTTCACTGGAAAGACACTCTATTTAAACAATATGGTCCTGGTCAGTTCACTGGAAAGACACTGTATTAAAACAGTATGGTCCTGGTCAGTTCACTGGAAAGACAGTCTATTTAAACAGTAGGGTCCTGGTCAGTTCACTGGAAAGATACTCTATTTAAACAGTAGGGTCCTGGTCAGTTCACTGGAAAGACACTCTATTTGAACAGTATGGTCCTGGTCACTTCACTGGAAACAGTATGGTCCTGGTCAGTTCACTGGAAAGACACTCTATTTAAACAGTATGGTCCTGGTCAGTTCACTGGAAAGACACTCTATTTGAACAGTATGGTCCTGGTCAGTTAACTGGACAGACACTCTATTTAAACAGTATGGTCCTGGTCAGTTCACTGGAAACAGTATGGTTCTGGTCAGTTCACTGGACAGACACTCTATTTGAACAGTATGGTCCTGGTCAGTTCACTGGACAGACACTCTATTTGAACAGTATGGTCCTGGTCAGTTCACTGGACAGACACTCTATTTAAACAGTATGGTCCTTGTCAGTTCACTGGAAATACACTCTATTTGAACCGTATGGTCCCAGTCAGTTCACTATAAACAGTATGGTCCCAATCAGTTCACTGGAAACAGTATGGTCCTGGTCAGTTCACTGGAAACAGTATGGTCCTGGTCAGTTCACTGGACAGACACTGTATTTAAACAGTAGGGTCCTGGTCAGTTCACTGGAAAGATACTCTATTTAAACAGTAGGGTCCTGGTCAGTTCACTGGAAACAGTATGGTCCTGGTCAGTCCAATGGAAAGACACTATTTAAACAGAATGATCCTGGTCAGTTCACTGGACAGACACTCTATTTGAACAGTATGGTCCTGGTCACTTCACTGGAAACAGTATGGTCCTGGTCAGTTCACTGGAAAGACACGCTATTTGAACAGTATGGTCCTGGTCAGTTCACTGGAAAGACACTCTATTTGAACAGTATGATCCTGGTTAGTTTACTGGAAAGACACTCTATTTAAACAGTATGGTCCTGGTCAGTTCACTGGAAACAGTATGGTCCTGGTCAGTTCACTGGAAAGACACTGTATTTAAACAGTATGGTCCTGGTCAGTTCACTGGAAAGACACTCTATTTAAACAGTATGATCCTGGTCAGTTCACTGGAAAGACACTCTATTTAAACAGTATGGTCCTGGTCAGTTCACTGGAAACAGTATGCTCCTGGTCAGTCCAATGGAAAGACACTATTTAAACTGAATGATCCTGGTCAGTTCACTGGACAGACACTCTATTTGAACAGTATGGTCCTGGTCACTTCACTGGAAACAGTATGGTCCTGGTCAGTTCACTGGAAAGACACTCAATTTAAACAGTATGGTCCTGGTCAGTTCACTGGAAAGACACTCTATTTGAACAGTATGATCCTGGTCAGTTCACTGGACAGACACTCTATTTAAACAGTATGGTCCTGGTCAGTTCACTGGAAACAGTATGGTCCTGGTCAGTTCACTGGAAAGACACTCTATTTAAACAGTATTGTGCTGGTCAGTTCACTGGAAAGACACTCTATTTAAACAGTATGGTCCTGGTCAGTTCACTGGAAAGACACTCTATTTAAACAGTATGATCCTGGTCAGTTCACTGGAAAGACACTCTATTTAAACAGTATGGTCCTGGTCAGTTCACTGGAAAGACACTGTATTTAAACAATATGATCCTGGTCAGTTCACTGGAAAGACACTATTTAAACAGTATGATCCTGGTCAGTTCACTGGAAACAGTATGGTCCTGGTCAGTTCACTGGACAGACACTCTATTTGAACAGTATGGTCCTGGTCACTTCACTGGAAACAGTATGGTCCTGGTCAGTTCACTGAAAAGACACTCAATTTAAACAGTATGGTCCTGGTCAGTTCACTGGAAAGACACTCTATTTGAACAGTATGATCCTGGTCAGTTCACTGGACAGACACTCTATTTAAACAGTATGGTCCTGGTCAGTTCATTGGAAACAGTATGGTCCTGGTCAGTTCACTGGAAAGACACTCTATTTAAACAGTAATGTGCTGGTCAGTTCACTGGAAAGACACTCTATTTAAACAGTATGGTCCTGGTCAGTTCACTGGAAAGACACTCTATTTAAACAGTATGATCCTGGTCAGTTCACTGGAAAGACACTCTATTTAAACAGTATGGTCCTGGTCAGTTCACTGGAAAGACACTGTATTTAAACAATATGATCCTGGTCAGTTCACTGGAAAGACACTATTTAAACAGTATGATCCTGGTCAGTTCACTGGAAACAGTATGGTCCTGGTCAGTCCAATGGAAAGACACTATTTAAACAGTATGATCCTGGTCAGTTCACTGGAAAGACACTCTATTTAAACATTATGATCCTGGTCAGTTCACTGGAAACAGTATGGTCCTGGTCAGTTCACTGGAAAGACACTCTATTTAAACAGTATGGTCCTGGTCAGTTCACTGGAAAGACACTCTATTTGAACAGTATGGTCCTGGTCAGTTCACTGGAAAGAGTATGGTCCTGGTCAGTCCAATGGAAAGACACTATTTAAACAGAATGATCCTGGTCAGTTCACTGGACAGACACTCTATTTGAACAGTATGGTCCTGGTCACTTCACTGGAAACAGTATAGTCCTGGTCAGTTCACTGGAAAGACACTATATTTAAACAGTATGGTCCTGGTCAGTTCACTGGAAAGACACACTATTTGAATAGTATGATCCTGGTCAGTTCACTGGACAGACACTCTATTTAAACAGTATGTTCCTGGTCAGTTCACTGGAAACTGTATGGTCCTGGTCAGTTCACTGGAAAGACACTCTATTTAAACAATATGGTCCTGGTCAGTTCACTGGAAAGACACTGTATTAAAACAGTATGGTCCTGGTCAGTTCACTGGAAAGACAGTCTATTTAAACAGTATGATCCTGGTCAGTTCACTGGAAAGACACTGTATTTAAACAATATGATCCTGGTCAGTTCACTGGAAAGACACTATTTAAACAGTATGATCCTGGTCAGTTCACTGGAAACAGTAAGGTCCTGGTCAGTCCAATGGAAAGACACTATTTAAACAGAATGATCCTGGTCAGTTCACTGGAAAGACACTCTATTTAAACAGTATGGTCCTGGTCAGTTCACTGGAAACAGTATGGTCCTGGTCAGTCCAATGGAAAGACACTATTTAAACAGAATGATCCTGGTCAGTTCACGGACAGACACTCTATTTGAACAGTATGGTCCTGGTCACTTCACTGGAAACAGTATAGTCCTGGTCAGTTCACTGGAAAGACACTCTATTTAAACAATATGGTCCTGGTCAGTTCACTGGAAAGACACTGTATTAAAACAGTATGGTCCTGGTCAGTTCACTGGAAAGACAGTCTATTTAAACAGTAGGGTCCTGGTCAGTTCACTGGAAAGATACTCTATTTAAACAGTAGGGTCCTGGTCAGTTCACTGGAAAGACACTCTATTTGAACAGTATGGTCCTGGTCACTTCACTGGAAACAGTATGGTCCTGGTCAGTTCACTGGAAAGACACTCTATTTAAACAGTATGGTCCTGGTCAGTTCACTGGCAAGACACTCTATTTGAACAGTATGATCCTGGTTAGTTTACTGGAAAGACACTCTATTTAAACAGTATGGTCCTGGTCAGTTCAATAGAAACAGTATGGTCCTGGTCAGTTCACTGGAAAGACACTGTATTTAAACAGTATGGTCCTGGTCAGTTCACTGGAAAGACACTCTATTTGAACAGTATGGTCCTTGTCAGTCCACTGGAAATACACTCTATTTGAACCGTATGGTCCCAGTCAGTTCACTATAAACAGTATGGTCCCAATCAGTTCACTGGAAACAGTATGGTCCTGGTCAGTTCACTGGAAACAGTATGGTCCTGGTCAGTTCACTGGACAGACACTGTATTTAAACAGTAGGGTCCTGGTCAGTTCACTGGAAAGATACTCTATTTAAACAGTAGGGTCCTGGTCAGTTCACTGGAAACAGTATGGTCCTGGTCAGTCCAATGGAAAGACACTATTTAAACAGAATGATCCTGGTCAGTTCACTGGACAGACACTCTATTTGAACAGTATGGTCCTGGTCACTTCACTGGAAACAGTATGGTCCTGGTCAGTTCACTGGAAAGACACTCTATTTGAACAGTATGGTCCTGGTCAGTTCACTGGAAAGACACTCTATTTGAACAGTATGATCCTGGTTAGTTTACTGGAAAGACACTCTATTTAAACAGTATGGTCCTGGTCAGTTCACTGGAAACAGTATGGTCCTGGTCAGTTCACTGGAAAGACACTGTATTTAAACAGTATGGTCCTGGTCAGTTCACTGGAAAGACACTCTATTTAAACAGTATGATCCTGGTCAGTTCACTGGAAAGACACTCTATTTAAACAGTATGGTCCTGGTCAGTTCACTGGAAAGACACTGTATTTAAACAATATGATCCTGGTCAGTTCACTGGAAAGACACTATTTAAACAGTATGATCCTGGTCAGTTCACTGGAAACAGTATGGTCCTGGTCAGTCCAATGGAAAGACACTATTTAAACAGAATGATCCTGGTCAGTTCACTGGACAGACACTCTATTTGAACAGTATGGTCCTGGTCAGTTCACTGGAAACAGTATAGTCCTGGTCAGTTCACTGGAAAGACACTATATTTAAACAGTATGGTCCTGGTCAGTTCACTGGAAAGACACTCTATTTGAATAGTATGATCCTGGTCAGTTCACTGGACAGACACTCTATTTAAACAGTATGTTCCTGGTCAGTTCACTGGAAACAGTATGGTCCTGGTCAGTTCACTGGAAAGACACTCTATTTAAACAATATGGTCCTGGTCAGTTCACTGGAAAGACACTGTATTAAAACAGTATGGTCCTGGTCAGTTCACTGGAAAGACAGTCTATTTAAACAGTATGATCCTGGTCAGTTCACTGGAAAGACACTCTATTTAAACAGTATGGTCCTGGTCAGTTCACTGGAAAGACACTGTATTTAAACAATATGATCCTGGTCAGTTCACTGGAAAGACACTATTTAAACAGTATGATCCTGGTCAGTTCACTGGAAACAGTAAGGTCCTGGTCAGTCCAATGGAAAGACACTATTTAAACAGAATGATCCTGGTCAGTTCACTGGAAAGACACTCTATTTAAACAGTATGGTCCTGGTCAGTTCACTGGAAACAGTATGGTCCTGGTCAGTCCAATGGAAAGACACTATTTAAACAGAATGATCCTGGTCAGTTCACGGACAGACACTCTATTTGAACAGTATGGTCCTGGTCACTTCACTGGAAACAGTATAGTCCTGGTCAGTTCACTGGAAAGACACTCTATTTAAACAATATGGTCCTGGTCAGTTCACTGGAAAGACACTGTATTAAATCAGTATGGTCCTGGTCAGTTCACTGGAAAGACAGTCTATTTAAACAGTAGGGTCCTGGTCAGTTCACTGTAAAGATACTCTATTTAAACAGTAGGGTCCTGGTCAGTTCACTGGAAAGACACTATTTGAACAGTATGGTCCTGGTCACTTCACTGGAAACAGTATGGTCCTGGTCAGTTCACTGGAAAGACACTCTATTTAAACAGTATGGTCCTGGTCAGTTCACTGGAAAGACACTCTATTTGAACAGTATGATCCTGGTTAGTTTACTGGAAAGACACTATTTAAACAGTATGGTCCTGGTCAGTTCACTGGAAACAGTATGGTCCTGGTCAGTTCACTGGAAAGACACTCTATTTAAACAGTATGGTCCTGGTCAGTTCACTGGAAAGACACTGTATTTAAACAGTATGGTCCTGGTCAGTTCACTGGAAAGACACTCTATTTGAACAGTATAGTCCTGGTCAGTTAACTGGACAGACACTCTATTTAAACCGTATGGTCCTGGTCAGTTCACTGGAAACAGTATGGTTCTGGTCAGTTCACTGGACAGACACTCTATTTGAACAGTATGGTCCTGGTCAGTTCACTGGACAGACACTCTATTTGAACAGTATGGTCCTGGTCAGTTCACTGGACAGACACTCTATTTAAACAGTATGGTCCTTGTCAGTTCACTGGAAATACACTCTATTTGAACAGTATGGTACCAGTCAGTTCACTATAAACAGTATGGTCCCAATCAGTTCACTGGAAAGACACACTATTTAAACAGTATGGTCCTTGTCAGTTCACTGGAAATACACTCTATTTGAACCGTATGGTCCCAGTCAGTTCACTATAAACAGTATGGTCCCAATCAGTTCACTGGAAACAGTATGGTCCTGGTCAGTTCACTGGAAACAGTATGGTCCTGGTCAGTTCACTGGACAGACACTGTATTTAAACAGTAGGGTCCTGGTCAGTTCACTGGAAAGATACTCTATTTAAACAGTAGGGTCCTGGTCAGTTCACTGGAAACAGTATAGTCCTGGTCAGTCCAATGGAAAGACACTATTTAAACAGAATGATCCTGGTCAGTTCACTGGACAGACACTCTATTTGAACAGTATGGTCCTGGTCACTTCACTGGAAACAGTATGGTCCTGGTCAGTTCACTGGAAAGACACTCTATTTGAACAGTATGGTCCTGGTCACTTCACTGGAAACAGTATGGTCCTGGTCAGTTCACTGGAAAGACACTCTATTTAAACAGTATGGTCCTGGTCAGTTCACTGGAAAGACACTCTATTTGAACAGTATGATCCTGGTTAGTTTACTGGAAAGACACTCTATTTAAACAGTATGGTCCTGGTCAGTTCAATAGAAACAGTATGGTCCTGGTCAGTTCACTGGAAAGACACTCTATTTAAACAGTATGGTCCTGGTCAGTTCACTGGAAAGACACTGTATTTAAACAGTATGGTCCTGGTCAGTTCACTGGAAAGACACTCTATTTGAACAGTATGGTCCTGGTCAGTTAACTGGACAGACACTCTATTTAAACAGTATGGTCCTGGTCAGTTCACTGGAAACAGTATGGTCCTGGTCAGTTCACTGGACAGACACTCTATTTGAACAGTATGGTCCTGGTCAGTTCACTGGACAGACACTCTATTTGAACAGTATGGTCCTGGTCAGTTCACTGGACAGACACTCTATTTAAACAGTATGGTCCTTGTCAGTTCACTGGAAATACACTCTATTTGAACAGTATGGTACCAGTCAGTTCACTATAAACAGTATGGTCCCAATCAGTTCACTGGAAAGACACACTATTTAAACAGTATGGTCCTTGTCAGTTCACTGGAAATACACTCTATTTGAACCGTATGGTCCCAGTCAGTTCACTATAAACAGTATGGTCCCAATCAGATCACTGGAAACAGTATGGTCCTGGTCAGTTCACTGGAAACAGTATGGTCCTGGTCAGTTCACTGGACAGACACTGTATTTAAACAGTAGGGTCCTGGTCAGTTCACTGGAAAGATACTCTATTTAAACAGTAGGGTCCTGGTCAGTTCACTGGAAACAGTATGGTCCTGGTCAGTCTAATGGAAAGACACTATTTAAACAGAATGATCCTGGTCAGTTCACTGGACAGACACTCTATTTGAACAGTATGGTCCTGGTCACTTCACTGGAAACAGTATGGTCCTGGTCAGTTCACTGGAAAGACACTCTATTTGAACAGTATGGTCCTGGTCAGTTCACTGGAAAGACACTCTATTTGAACAGTATGATCCTGGTTAGTTTACTGGAAAGTCACTCTATTTAAACAGTATGGTCCTGGTCAGTTCACTGGAAACAGTATGGTCCTGGTCAGTTCACTGGAAAGACACTGTATTTAAACAGTATGGTCCTGGTCAGTTCACTGGAAAGACACTCTATTTAAACAGTATGATCCTGGTCAGTTCACTGGAAAGACACTCTATTTAAACAGTATGGTCCTGGTCAGTTCACTGGAAAGACACTGTATTTAAACAATATGATCCTGGTCAGTTCACTGGAAAGACACTATTTAAACAGTATGATCCTGGTCAGTTCACTGGAAAGACACTCTATTTAAACATTATGATCCTGGTCAGTTCACTGGAAACTGTATGGTCCTGGTCAGTTCACTGGAAAGACACTCTATTTAAACAGTATGGTCCTGGTCAGTTCACTGGAAAGACACTCTATTTGAACAGTATGGTCCTGGTCAGTTCACTGGAAAGACACTCTATTTAAACAGTATGGTCCTGGTCAGTTCACTGGAAAGACACTCTATTTGAACAGTATTGTCCTGGTCAGTTCACTGGAAAGACACTCTATTTAAACAGTATGGTCCTGGTCAGTTCACTGGAAACAGTATGGTCCTGGTCAGTCCAATGGAAAGACACTATTTAAACAGAATGATCCTGGTCAGTTCACTGGACAGACACTCTATTTGAACAGTATGGTCCTGGTCACTTCACTGGAAACAGTATAGTCCTGGTCAGTTCACTGGAAAGACACTATATTTAAACAGTATGGTCCTGGTCAGTTCACTGGAAAGACACTCTATTTGAATAGTATGATCCTGGTCAGTTCACTGGACAGACACTCTATTTAAACAGTATGTTCCTGGTCAGTTCACTGGAAACAGTATGGTCCTGGTCAGTCCAATGGAAAGACACTATTTAAACAGAATGATCCTGGTCAGTTCACTGGACAGACACTCTATTTGAACAGTATGGTCCTGGTCACTTCACTGGAAACAGTATGGTCCTGGTCAGTTCACTGGAAAGACACTCTATTTGAACAGTATGGTCCTGGTCACTTCACTGGAAACAGTATGGTCCTGGTCAGTCCAATGGAAAGACACTATTTAAACAGAATGATCCTGGTCAGTTCACTGGACAGACACTCTATTTGAACAGTATGGTCCTGGTCACTTCACTGGAAACAGTATGGTCCTGGTCAGTTCACTAGAAAGACACTGTATTTAAACAGTATGGTCCTGGTCAGTTCACTGGAAAGACACTCTATTTAAACAGTATGGTCCTGGTCAGTTCACTGGAAACAGTATGGTCCTGGTCAGTTCACTGGAAAGACACTGTATTTAAACAGTATGGTCCTGGTCAGTTCACTGGAAAGACACTCTATTTAAACAGTTTGATCCTGGTCAGTTCACTGGAAAGACACTCTATTTAAACAGTATGGTCCTGGTCAGTTCACTGGAAAGACACTGTATTTAAACAATATGATCCTGGTCAGTTCACTGGAAAGACACTATTTAAACAGTATGATCCTGGTCAGTTCACTGGAAAGACACTCTATTTAAACATTATGATCCTGGTCAGTTCACTGGAAACAGTATGGTCCTGGTCAGTTCACTGGAAAGACACTCTATTTAAACAGTATGGTCCTGGTCAGTTCACTGGAAAGACACTCTATTTAAACAGTATGGTCCTGGTCAGTTCACTGGAAACAGTATGGTCCTGGTCAGTCCAATGGAAAGACACTATTTAAACAGAATGATCCTGGTCAGTTCACGGACAGACACTCTATTTGAACAGTATGGTCCTGGTCACTTCACTGGAAACAGTATAGTCCTGGTCAGTTCACTGGAAAGACACTCTATTTAAACAATATGGTCCTGGTCAGTTCACTGGAAAGACACTGTATTAAAACAGTATGGTCCTGGTCAGTTCACTGGAAAGACAGTCTATTTAAACAGTATGGTCCTGGTCAGTTCACTGTAAAGATACTCTATTTAAACAGTAGGGTCCTGGTCAGTTCACTGGAAAGACACTCTATTTGAACAGTATGGTCCTGGTCACTTCACTGGAAACAGTATGGTCCTGGTCAGTTCACTGGAAAGACACTCTATTTAAACAGTATGGTCCTGGTCAGTTCACTGGAAAGACACTCTATTTGAACAGTATGATCCTGGTTAGTTTACTGGAAAGACACTATTTAAACAGTATGGTCCTGGTCAGTTCACTGGAAACAGTATGGTCCTGGTCAGTTCACTGGAAAGACACTCTATTTAAACAGTATGGTCCTGGTCAGTTCACTGGAAAGACACTGTATTTAAACAGTATGGTCCTGGTCAGTTCACTGGAAAGACACTCTATTTGAACAGTATAGTCCTGGTCAGTTAACCTGTTGGGTCTAGGGGGCAGCATTTGCACGTCTGGATAAAAAAAATGTACCCGATTTAATCTGGTTACTAATCCTACCCAGTAACTAGAATATGCATATACTTATTATATATGGATAGAAAACACTCTAAAGTTTCCAAAACTGTTTGAATGGTGTCTGTGAGTATAACAGAACTCATTTGGCAGGCAAAACCCTGAGACATTTTCTGACAGGAAGTGGATACCTGATGTGTTGTATTGACTTTAAACCTCTCCCATTGAAAAACACAGGGGTTTAGGAATATTTTGGCACTTCCTATTGCTTCCACTAGATGTCACCAGCCTTTACAAAGTGTTTTGAGTCTTCTGGAGGGAGATCTGACCGAACAAGAGCCATGGAACGGTGATGTCCCATTAGACACCTGGCGCTACTTCATGTTGGGTACCCTCGTTCCAATACGTTATAAAAGGCTATGCATTCGTCCACCTTGAATATTATTCATGTTCTGGTTAAAAAAGGCCCTAATGATTTATGCTATACAACGTTTGACATGTTTGAACGAACGGAAATATATTTTTCCCCTCGTTCATGACGAGAAGTCCGGCTGGCTTACATCATGTGCTAACGAGACGGAGATTTTTGGACATAAATGATGAGCTTTTTTGAACAAAACTACATTCGTTATGGACCTGTGATACCTGGAAGTGACATCTGATGAAGAGAATCAAAGGTAATGGATTATTTACATAGTATTTTCGATTTTAGATCTCCCCAACATGACGTCTAGTCTGTATCGCAACGCGTATTTTTCTGGGCACAGTGCTCAGATTATTGCAAAGTGTGATTTCCCAGTAAGGTTATTTTTAAATCTGGCAAGTTGATTGCGTTCAAAAGATGTAAATCTATAATTCTTTAAATGACAATATAATATTTTACCAATGTTTTCTAATTTTAATTATTTAATTTGTGACGCTGACTTGACTGCCGGTTATTGGAGGGAAACGATTTCCTCAACATCAATGCCATAGTAAAACGCTGTTTTTGTATATAAATATGAACTTGATAGAACTAAAAATGCATGCATTGTCTAACATAATGTCCTAGGAGTGTCATCTGATGGAGATTGTAAAAGGTTAGTGTATCATTTTAGCTGGTTTTATGGTTTTGGTGACCCTGTCTTTGACTTGACAAAACATTACACACAACTCTTGTAAATGTACTGTCCTAACATACTCTAAATTTATGCTTTCGCCGTAAAACCTTTTTGAAATCGTAAAACGTGGTTAGATTAAGGAGATGTTTATCTTTCAAATGGTGTAACATAGTTGTATTTTTGAAAAATTTGAATTTTGACATTTATTTGGATTCAAATTTGCCGCTCTTGAAATGCACCTGCTGTTGATGGAGTGCACCACAGGTGGCACGCTAGCGTCCCACCTAGCCCCAAGAGGTTAACTGGACAGACACTCTATTTAAACCGTATGGTCCTGGTCAGTTCACTGGAAACAGTATGGTTCTGGTCAGTTCACTGGACAGACACTCTATTTGAACAGTATGGTCCTGGTCAGTTCACTGGACAGACACTCTATTTGAACAGTATGGTCCTGGTCAGTTCACTGGACAGACACTCTATTTAAACATTATGGTCCTTGTCAGTTCACTGGAAATACACTCTATTTGAACAGTATGGTACCAGTCAGTTCACTATAAACAGTATGGTCCCAATCAGTTCACTGGAAAGACACACTATTTAAACAGTATGGTCCTTGTCAGTTCACTGGAAATACACTCTATTTGAACCGTATGGTCCCAGTCAGTTCACTATAAACAGTATGGTCCCAATCAGTTCACTGGAAACAGTATGGTCCTGGTCAGTTCACTGGAAACAGTATGGTCCTGGTCAGTTCACTGGACAGACACTGTATTTAAACAGTAGGGTCCTGGTCAGTTCACTGGAAAGATACTCTATTTAAACAGTAGGGTCCTGGTCAGTTCACTGGAAACAGTATAGTCCTGGTCAGTCCAATGGAAAGACACTATTTAAACAGAATGATCCTGGTCAGTTCACTGGACAGACACTCTATTTGAACAGTATGGTCCTGGTCACTTCACTGGAAACAGTATGGTCCTGGTCAGTTCACTGGAAAGACACTCTATTTGAACAGTATGGTCCTGGTCACTTCACTGGAAACAGTATGGTCCTGGTCAGTTCACTGGAAAGACACTCTATTTAAACAGTATGGTCCTGGTCAGTTCACTGGAAAGACACTCTATTTGAACAGTATGATCCTGGTTAGTTTACTGGAAAGACACTCTATTTAAACAGTATGGTCCTGGTCAGTTCAATAGAAACAGTATGGTCCTGGTCAGTTCACTGGAAAGACACTCTATTTAAACAGTATGGTCCTGGTCAGTTCACTGGAAAGACACTGTATTTAAACAGTATGGTCCTGGTCAGTTCACTGGAAAGACACTCTATTTGAACAGTATGGTCCTGGTCAGTTCACTGGAAAGACACTCTATTTAAACAGTATGGTCCTGGTCAGTTCACTGGAAAGACACTGTATTTAAACAATATGATCCTGGTCAGTTCACTGGAAAGACACTATTTAAACAGTATGATCCTGGTCAGTTCACTGGAAAGACACTCTATTTAAACATTATGATCCTGGTCAGTTCACTGGAAACAGTATGGTCCTGGTCAGTTCACTGGAAAGACACTCTATTTAAACAGTATGGTCCTGGTCAGTTCACTGGAAAGACACTCTATTTGAACAGTATGGTCCTGGTCAGTTCACTGGAAAGACACTCTATTTAAACAGTATGGTCCTGGTCAGTTCACTGGAAAGACACTCTATTTGAACAGTATTGTCCTGGTCAGTTCACTGGAAAGACACTCTATTTAAACAGTATGGTCCTGGTCAGTTCACTGGAAACAGTATGGTCCTGGTCAGTCCAATGGAAAGACACTATTTAAACAGAATGATCCTGGTCAGTTCACTGGACAGACACTCTATTTGAACAGTATGGTCCTGGTCACTTCACTGGAAACAGTATAGTCCTGGTCAGTTCACTGGAAAGACACTATATTTAAACAGTATGGTCCTGGTCAGTTCACTGGAAAGACACTCTATTTGAATAGTATGATCCTGGTCAGTTCACTGGACAGACACTCTATTTAAACAGTATGTTCCTGGTCAGTTCACTGGAAACAGTATGGTCCTGGTCAGTCCAATGGAAAGACACTATTTAAACAGAATGATCCTGGTCAGTTCACTGGACAGACACTCTATTTGAACAGTATGGTCCTGGTCACTTCACTGGAAACAGTATGGTCCTGGTCAGTTCACTGGAAAGACACTCTATTTGAACAGTATGGTCCTGGTCACTTCACTGGAAACAGTATGGTCCTGGTCAGTCCAATGGAAAGACACTATTTAAACAGAATGATCCTGGTCAGTTCACTGGACAGACACTCTATTTGAACAGTATGGTCCTGGTCACTTCACTGGAAACAGTATGGTCCTGGTCAGTTCACTAGAAAGACACTGTATTTAAACAGTATGGTCCTGGTCAGTTCACTGGAAAGACACTCTATTTAAACAGTATGGTCCTGGTCAGTTCACTGGAAAGACACTCTATTTAAACAGTATGGTCCTGGTCAGTTCACTGGAAAGACACTATTTAAACAATATGATCCTGGTCAGTTCACTGGAAAGACACTATTTAAACAGTATGATCCTGGTCAGTTCACTGGAAACAGTATGGTCCTGGTCAGTTCACTGGAAAGACACTCTATTTGAACAGTATGGTCCTGGTCAGTTCACTGGAAAGACACTCTATTTGAACAGTATGATCCTGGTTAGTTTACTGGAAAGTCACTCTATTTAAACAGTATGGTCCTGGTCAGTTCACTGGAAACAGTATGGTCCTGGTCAGTTCACTGGAAAGACACTGTATTTAAACAGTATGGTCCTGGTCAGTTCACTGGAAAGACACTCTATTTAAACAGTATGATCCTGGTCAGTTCACTGGAAAGACACTCTATTTAAACAGTATGGTCCTGGTCAGTTCACTGGAAAGACACTGTATTTAAAAAATATGATCCTGGTCAGTTCACTGGAAAGACACTATTTAAACAGTATGATCCTGGTCAGTTCACTGGAAAGACACTCTATTTAAACATTATGATCCTGGTCAGTTCACTGGAAACAGTATGGTCCTGGTCAGTTCACTGGAAAGACACTCTATTTAAACAGTATGGTCCTGGTCAGTTCACTGGAAAGACACTCTATTTGAACAGTATGGTCCTGGTCAGTTCACTGGAAAGACACTCTATTTAAACAGTATGGTCCTGGTCAGTTCACTGGAAAGACACTCTATTTGAACAGTATGGTCCTGGTCAGTTCACTGGAAAGACACTCTATTTAAACAGTATGGTCCTGGTCAGTTCACTGGAAACAGTATGGTCCTGGTCAGTCCAATGGAAAGACACTATTTAAACAGAATGATCCTGGTCAGTTCACTGGACAGACACTCTATTTGAACAGTATGGTCCTGGTCACTTCACTGGAAACAGTATAGTCCTGGTCAGTTCACTGGAAAGACACTATATTTAAACAGTATGGTCCTGGTCAGTTCACTGGAAAGACACTCTATTTGAATAGTATGATCCTGGTCAGTTCACTGGACAGACACTCTATTTAAACAGTATGTTCCTGGTCAGTTCACTGGAAACAGTATGGTCCTGGTCAGTTCACTGGACAGACACTCTATTTGAACAGTATGGTCCTGGTCAGTTCACTGGACAGACACTCTATTTGAACAGTATGGTCCTGGTCAGTTCACTGGACAGACACTCTATTTAAACAGTATGGTCCTTGTCAGTTCACTGGAAATACACTCTATTTGAACAGTATGGTACCAGTCAGTTCACTATAAACAGTATGGTCCCAATCAGTTCACTGGAAAGACACACTATTTAAACAGTATGGTCCTTGTCAGTTCACTGGAAATACACTCTATTTGAACCGTATGGTCTCAGTCAGTTCACTATAAACAGTATGGTCCCAATCAGATCACTGGAAACAGTATGGTCCTGGTCAGTTCACTGGAAACAGTATGGTCCTGGTCAGTTCACTGGACAGACACTGTATTTAAACAGTAGGGTCCTGGTCAGTTCACTGGAAAGATACTCTATTTAAACAGTAGGGTCCTGGTCAGTTCACTGGAAACAGTATGGTCCTGGTCAGTCTAATGGAAAGACACTATTTAAACAGAATGATCCTGGTCAGTTCACTGGACAGACACTCTATTTGAACAGTATGGTCCTGGTCACTTCACTGGAAACAGTATGGTCCTGGTCAGTTCACTGGAAAGACACTCTATTTGAACAGTATGGTCCTGGTCACTTCACTGGAAACAGTATGGTCCTGGTCAGTCCAATGGAAAGACACTATTTAAACAGAATGATCCTGGTCAGTTCACTGGACAGACACTCTATTTGAACAGTATGGTCCTGGTCACTTCACTGGAAACAGTATGGTCCTGGTCAGTTCACTAGAAAGACACTGTATTTAAACAGTATGGTCCTGGTCAGTTCACTGGAAAGACACTCTATTTAAACAGTATGGTCCTGGTCAGTTCACTGGAAAGACACTCTATTTAAACAGTATGGTCCTGGTCAGTTCACTGGAAAGACACTATTTAAACAATATGATCCTGGTCAGTTCACTGGAAAGACACTATTTAAACAGTATGATCCTGGTCAGTTCACTGGAAACAGTATGGTCCTGGTCAGTCCAATGGAAAGACACTATTTAAACAGTATGATCCTGGTCAGTTCACTGGAAAGACACTCTATTTAAACAGTATGATCCTGGTCAGTTCACTGGAAACAGTATGGTCCTGGTCAGTCCAATGGAAAGACACACTGTTTAAACAGTATTGTCCTGGTCAGTTCACTGGAAAGAGACTCTATTTAAACAGTATTGTCCTGGTCAGTTCACTGGAAACAGTATGCTCCTGGTCAGTCCAATGGAAAGACACTATTTAAACTGAATGATCCTGGTCAGTTCACTGGACAGACACTCTATTTGAACAGTATGGTCCTGGTCACTTCACTGGAAACAGTATGGTCCTGGTCAGTTCACTGGAAAGACACTCTATTTAAACAGTATGGTCCTGGTCAGTTCACTGGAAAGACACTCTATTTGAACAGTATGATCCTGGTCAGTTCACTGGACAGACACTCTATTTAAACAGTATGGTCCTGGTCAGTTCACTGGAAACAGTATGGTCCTGGTCAGTTCACTGGAAATACACTCTATTTAAACAGTATGATCCTGGTCAGTTCACTGGAAAGACACTCTATTTAAACAGTATGGTCCTGGTCAGTTCACTGGAAAGACACTGTATTTAAACAATATGATCCTGGTCAGTTCACTGGAAAGACACTATTTAAACAGTATGATCCTGGTCAGTTCACTGGAAAGACACTCTATTTAAACATTATGATCCTGGTCAGTTCACTGGAAACAGTATGGTCCTGGTCAGTTCACTGGAAAGACACTCTATTTAAACAGTATGGTCCTGGTCAGTTCACTGGAAAGACACTCTATTTGAACAGTATGGTCCTGGTCAGTTCACTGGAAAGACACTCTATTTAAACAGTATGGTCCTGGTCAGTTCACTGGAAAGACACTCTATTTGAACAGTATGGTCCTGGTCACTTCACTGGAAACAGTATAGTCCTGGTCAGTTCACTGGAAAGACACTATATTTAAACAGTATGGTCCTGGTCAGTTCACTGGAAAGACACTCTATTTGAATAGTATGATCCTGGTCAGTTCACTGGACAGACACTCTATTTAAACAGTATGTTCCTGGTCAGTTCACTGGAAACAGTATGGTCCTGGTCAGTCCAATGGAAAGACACTATTTAAACAGAATGATCCTGGTCAGTTCACTGGACAGACACTCTATTTGAACAGTATGGTCCTGGTCACTTCACTGGAAACAGTATGGTCCTGGTCAGTTCACTGGAAAGACACTCTATTTGAACAGTATGGTCCTGGTCACTTCACTGGAAACAGTATGGTCCTGGTCAGTCCAATGGAAAGACACTATTTAAACAGAATGATCCTGGTCAGTTCACTGGAAACAGTATGGTCCTGGTCAGTCCAATGGAAAGACACTATTTAAACAGTATGATCCTGGTCAGTTCACTGGAAAGACACTCTATTTAAACAGTATGGTCCTGGTCAGTTCACTGGAAAGACACTCTATTTAAACAGTATGGTCCTGGTCAGTTCACTGGAAAGACACTATTTAAACAATATGATCCTGGTCAGTTCACTGGAAAGACACTATTTAAACAGTATGATCCTGGTCAGTTCACTGGAAACAGTATGGTCCTGGTCAGTCCAATGGAAAGACACTATTTAAACAGTATGATCCTGGTCAGTTCACTGGAAACAGTATGGTCCTGGTCAGTCCAATGGAAAGACACTCTGTTTAAACAGTATTGTCCTGGTCAGTTCACTGGAAAGAGACTCTATTTAAACAGTATGGTCCTGGTCAGTTCACTGGAAACAGTATGCTCCTGGTCAGTCCAATGGAAAGACACTATTTAAACTGAATGATCCTGGTCAGTTCACTGGACAGACACTCTATTTGAACAGTATGGTCCTGGTCACTTCACTGGAAACAGTATGGTCCTGGTCAGTTCACTGGAAAGACACTCTATTTAAACAGTATGGTCATGGTCAGTTCACTGGAAAGACACTCTATTTGAACAGTATGATCCTGGTCAGTTCACTGGACAGACACTCTATTTAAACAGTATGGTCCTGGTCAGTTCACTGGAAACAGTATGGTCCTGGTCAGTTCACTGGAAAGACACTCTATTTAAACAGTATTGTGCTGGTCAGTTCACTGGAAAGACACTCTATTTAAACAGTATGGTCCTGGTCAGTTCACTGGAAAGACACTCTATTTAAACAGTATGATCCTGGTCAGTTCACTGGAAAGACACTCTATTTAAACAGTATGGTCCTGGTCAGTTCACTGGAAAGACACTGTATTTAAACAATATGATCCTGGTCAGTTCACTGGAAAGACACTATTTAAACAGTATGATCCTGGTCAGTTCACTGGAAACAGTATGGTCCTGGTCAGTCCAATGGAAAGACACTCTATTTAAACATTATGATCCTGGTCAGTTCACTGGAAACAGTATGGTCCTGGTCAGTTCACTGGAAAGACACTCTATTTAAACAGTATGGTCCTGGTCAGTTCACTGGAAAGACACTCTATTTGAACAGTATGGTCCTGGTCAGTTCACTGGAAAGACACTCTATTTAAACAGTATGGTCCTGGTCAGTTCACTGGAAACAGCATGGTCCTGGTCAGTCCAATGGAAAGACACTATTTAAACAGAATGATCCTGGTCAGTTCACTGGACAGACACTCTATTTGAACAGTATGGTCCTGGTCACTTCACTGGAAACAGTATAGTCCTGGTCAGTTCACTGGAAAGACACTATATTTAAACAGTATGGTCCTGGTCAGTTCACTGGAAAGACACTATTTGAATAGTATGATCCTGGTCAGTTCACTGGACAGACACTCTATTTAAACAGTATGTTCCTGGTCAGTTCACTGGAAACAGTATGGTCCTGGTCAGTTCACTGGAAAGACACTCTATTTAAACAATATGGTCCTGGTCAGTTCACTGGAAAGACACTGTATTAAAACAGTATGGTCCTGGTCAGTTCACTGGAAAGACAGTCTATTTAAACAGTATGATCCTGGTCAGTTCACTGGAAAGACACTCTATTTAAACAGTATGGTCCTGGTCAGTTCACTGGAAAGACACTGTATTTAAACAATATGATCCTGGTCAGTTCACTGGAAAGACACTATTTAAACAGTATGATCCTGGTCAGTTCACTGGAAACAGTAAGGTCCTGGTCAGTCCAATGGAAAGACACTATTTAAACAGAATGATCCTGGTCAGTTCACTGGAAAGACACTCTATTTAAACAGTATGGTCCTGGTCAGTTCACTGGAAACAGTATGGTCCTGGTCAGTCCAATGGAAAGACACTATTTAAACAGAATGATCCTGGTCAGTTCACGGACAGACACTCTATTTGAACAGTATGGTCCTGGTCACTTCACTGGAAACAGTATAGTCCTGGTCAGTTCACTGGAAAGACACTCTATTTAAACAATATGGTCCTGGTCAGTTCACTGGAAAGACACTGTATTAAAACAGTATGGTCCTGGTCAGTTCACTGGAAAGACAGTCTATTTAAACAGTAGGGTCCTGGTCAGTTCACTGGAAAGATACTCTATTTAAACAGTAGGGTCCTGGTCAGTTCACTGTAAACAGTATGGTCCTGGTCAGTCCAATGGAAAGACACTATTTAAACAGAATGATCCTGGTCAGTTCACTGGACAGACACTCTATTTGAACAGTATGGTCCTGGTCACTTCACTGGAAACAGTATGGTCCTGGTCAGTTCACTGGAAAGACACTGTATTTAAACAGTATGGTCCTGGTCAGTTCACTGGAAAGACACTCTATTTAAACAGTATGGTCCTGGTCAGTTCACTGGAAAGACACTGTATTTAAACAATATGATCCTGGTCAGTTCACTGGAAAGACACTATTTAAACAGTATGATCCTGGGCAGTTCACTGGAAACAGTATGGTCCTGGTCAGTCCAATGGAAAGACACTATTTAAACAGTATGAATCTGGTCAGTTCACTGGAAAGACACTCTATTTAAACAGTATGATCCTGGTCAGTTCATTGGAAACAGTATGGTCCTGGTCAGTCCAATGGAAAGACACTCTGTTTAAACAGTATTGTCCTGGTCAGTTCACTGGAAAGACACTCTATTTAAACAGTATGGTCCTGGTCAGTTCACTGGAAAGACACTCTATTTGAACAGTATGGTCCTGGTCAGTTCACTGGAAAGACACTCTATTTAAACAGTATGGTCCTGGTCAGTTCACTGAAAACAGTATGGTCCTGGTCAGTTCACTGGACAGAAACTCTATTTGAACAGTATGGTCCTGGTCAGTTCACTGGAAAGACACTGTATTTAAACAGTATGGTCCTGGTCAGTTCACTGGAAAGACACTGTATTTAAACATTATGGTCCTGGTCAGTTCACTGGAAAGACACTCTTTAAACAGTATGATCCTGGTCAGTTCACTGGACAGACACTCAATTTAAACAGTATGATCCTGGTCAGTTCACTGGAAACAGTATGGTCCTGGTCAGTCCAATGGAAAGACACTATTTAAACTGAATGATCCTGGTCAGTTCAGTGGACAGACACTCTATTTGAACAGTATGGTCCTGGTCACTTCACTGGAAACAGTATGGTCCTGGTCAGTTCACTGGAAAGACACTCTATTTAAACAGATGGTCCTGGTCAGTTCACTGGAAAGACACTCTATTTGAACAGTATGATCCTGGTCAGTTCACTGGACAGACACTCTATTTAAACAGTATGGTCCTGGTCAGTTCACTGGAAACAGTATGGTCCTGGTCAGTTCACTGGAAAGACACTCTATTTAAACAGTATTGTCCTGGTCAGTTCACTGGAAAGACACTCTATTTAAACAGTATGTTCCTGGTCAGTTCACTGGAAAGACACTCTATTTAAACAGTATGATCCTGGTCAGTTCACTGGAAAGACACTCTATTTAAACAGTATCGTCCTGGTCAGTTCACTGGAAAGACACTGTATTTAAACAATATGATCCTGGTCAGTTCACTGGAAAGACACTATTTAAACAGTATGATCCTGGTCAGTTCACTGGAAACAGTATGGTCCTGGTCAGTCCAACAGAAAGACACTATTTAAACAGTATGATCCTGGTCAGTTCACTGGAAAGACACTCTATTTAAACATTATGATCCTGGTCAGTTCACTGGAAACAGTATGGTCCTGGTCAGTTCACTGGAAAGACACTCTATTTAAACAGTATGGTCCTGGTCAGTTCACTGGAAAGACTCTCTATTTAAACAGTATGGTCCTGGTCAGTTCACTGGAAACAGTATGGTCCTGGTCAGTCCAATGGAAAGACACTATTTAAACAGAATGATCCTGGTCAGTTCACTGGACAGACACTCTATTTGAACAGTATGGTCCTGGTCACTTCACTGGAAACAGTATAGTCCTGGTCAGTTCACTGGAAAGACACTATATTTAAACAGTATGGTCCTGGTCAGTTCACTGGAAAGACACTCTATTTGAATAGTATGATCCTGGTCAGTTCACTGGACAGACACTCTATTTAAACAGTATGGTCCTGGTCAGTTCACTGGAAACAGTATGGTCCTGGTCAGTTCACTGGAAAGACACTCTATTTAAACAGTATGGTCCTGGTCAGTTCACTGGAAAGACACTCTATTTAAACAATATGGTCCTGGTCAGTTCACTGGAAAGACACTCTATTTAAACAGTATGGTCCTGGTCAGTTCACTGGAAACAGTATGGTCCTGGTCAGTTCACTGGAAAGACACTCTATTTAAACAGTATGGTCCTGGTCAGTTCACTGGAAAGACACTCTATTTAAACAATATGGTCCTGGTCAGTTCACTGGAAAGACACTGTATTAAAACAGTATGGTCCTGGTCAGTTCACTGGAAAGACAATCTATTTAAACAGTATGGTCCTGGTCAGTTCACTGGAAAGACAGTCTATTTAAACAGTATGGTCCTGGTCAGTTCACTGGAAAGACACTGTATTTAAACAATATGATCCTGGTCAGTTCACTGGAAAGACACTATTTAAACAGTATGATCCTGGTCAGTTCACTGGAAACAGTATGGTCCTGGTCAGTCCAATGGAAAGACACTATTTAAACAGAATGATCCTGGTCAGTTCACTGGAAAGACACTCTATTTAAACAGTATGATCCTGGTCAGTTCACTGGAAACAGTATGGTCCTGGTCAGTCCAATGGAAAGACAATCTATTTAAACAGTATTGTCCTGGTCAGTTCACTGGAAAGACACTCTATTTAAACAGTATGGTCCTGGTCAGTTCACTGGAAAGACACTCTATTTAAACAGTATGGTCCTGGTCAGTTCACTGGAAACAGTATGGTCCTGGTCAGGTCACTGGAGAGACACTCTATTTGAACAGTATGGTCCTGGTCAGTTCACTGGAAAGACACTGTATTTAAACAGTATGGTCCTGGTCAGTTCACTGGAAAGACACTGTATTTAAACTGTATGGTCCTGGTCAATTCACTGGAAAGACACTCTTTTTAAACAGTATGATCCTGGTCAGTTCACTGGACAGACACTCAATTTAAACAGTATGATCTTTGTCAGTTCACTAGAAACAGTATGGTCCTGGTCAGTCCAATGGAAAGACACTATTTAAACAGAATGATCCTGGTCAGTTCACTGGACAGACACTCTATTTGAACAGTATGGTCCTGGTCACTTCACTGGAAACAGTATGGTCCTGGTCAGTCCAATGGAAAGACACTATTTAAACAGTATGATCCTGGTCAGTTCACTGGAAAGGCACTCTATTTAAACAGTATGGTCCTGGTCAGTTCACTGGAAACAGTATGGTCCTGGTCAGTTCACTGGACAGACACTATTTGAACAGTATGGTCCTGGTCAGTT
This sequence comes from Salmo salar, assembly GCF_905237065.1. Taxonomy (NCBI): domain Eukaryota; kingdom Metazoa; phylum Chordata; class Actinopteri; order Salmoniformes; family Salmonidae; genus Salmo; species Salmo salar. Next base: position 117,258,169 of record NC_059442.1, read on the forward strand.
CACTGGACAGACACTATTTAAACAGTATGGTCCTGGTCAGTTCACTGGAAACAGTATGGTCCTGGTCAGTTCACTGGACAGACACTCTATTTGAACAGTATGGTCCTGGTCAGTTCACTGGACAGACACTCTATTTAAACAGTATGGTCCTGGTCAATTCACTGGAAAGACACTCTATTTGAACAGTATGGTCCTGGTCAGTTCACTTGACAGACACTCTATTTAAACAGTATGGTCCTGGTCAGTTCACTGGAAACAGTATGGTCCTGGTCAGTTCACTGGACAGACACTCTATTTGAACAGTATGGTCCTGGTCAGTTCACTGGACAGACACTCTATTTGAACAGTATGGTCCTGGTCAGTTCACTGGACAGACACTCTATTTAAACAGTATGGTCCTTGTCAGTTCACTGGAAATACACTCTATTTGAACAGTATGGTCCCAATCAGTTCATTATAAACAGTATGGTCCCAATCAGTTCACCGGAAAGACACACTATTTAAACAGTATGATCCTTGTCAGTTCACTGGAAACAGTATGGTCCTGGTCAGTCCAATGGAAAGACACTCTATTTAAACAGTATGATCCTGGTCAGTTCACTGGACAGACACTCTATTTAAACAGTATGGTCCTGGTCAGTTCACTGGAAAGACACTATTTAAACAGTATGATCCTGGGTCAGTTCACTGGAAACAGTATCGTCCTGGTCAGTTCACTGGAAACAGTATAGTCCTGGTCAGTTCACTGGAAAGACACTATATTTAAACAGTATGGTCCTGGTCAGTTCACTGGAAAGACACTCTATTTGAATAGTATGATCCTGGTCAGTTCACTGGACAGACACTCTATTTAAACAGTATGGTCCTGGTCAGTTCACTGGAAACAGTATGGTCCTGGTCAGTTCACTGGAAAGACACTCTATTTAAACAGTATGGTCCTGGTCAGTTCACTGGAAAGACACTCTATTTAAACAATATGGTCCTGGTCAGTTCACTGGAAAGACACTGTATTTAAACAATATGATCCTGGTCAGTTCACTGGAAAGACACTATTTAAACAGTATGATCCTGGTCAGTTCACTGTAAACAGTAAGGTCCTGGTCAGTCCAATGGAAAGACACTATTTAAACAGAATGATCCTGGTCAGTTCACTGGAAAGACACTCTATTTAAACAGTATGATCCTGGTCAGTTCACTGGAAACAGTATGGTCCTGGTCAGTCCAATGGAAAGACACTATTTAAACAGAATGATCCTGGTCAGTTCACGGACAGACACTCTATTTGAACAGTATGGTCCTGGTCACTTCACTGGAAACAGTATAGTCCTGGTCAGTTCACCGGAAAGACACTATATTTAAACAGTATGGTCCTGGTCAGTTCACTGGAAAGACACTCTATTTGAACAGTATGATCCTGGTCAGTTCACTGGACAGACACTTTATTTAAACAGTATGGTCCTGGTAAGTTCACTGGAAACAGTATGGTCCTGGTCAGTTCACTGGAAAGACACTCTATTTAAACAGTATGGTCCTGGTCTGTTCACTGGAAAGACACTCTATTTAAACAGTATGGTCCTGGTCAGTTCACTGGAAAGACACTGTATTTAAACAGTATGGTCCTGGTCAGTTCACTGGAAAGACAATCTATTTAAACAGTATGGTCCTGGTCAGTTCACTGGAAAGACAGTCTATTTAAACAGTATGGTCCTGGTCAGTTCACTGGAAAGACACTGTATTTAAACAATATGATCCTGGTCAGTTCACTGGAAAGACACTATTTAAACAGTATGATCCTGGTCAGTTCACTGGAAACAGTAAGGTCCTGGTCAGTCCAATGGAAAGACAATCTATTTAAACAGAATTGTCCTGGTCAGTTCACTGGAAAGACACTCTATTTAAACAGTATGGTCCTGGTCAGTTCACTGGAAAGACACTCTATTTAAACAGTATGGTCCTGGTCAGTTCACTGGAAACAGTATGGTCCTGGTCAGGTCACTGGAGAGACACTCTATTTGAACAGTATGGTCCTGGTCAGTTCACTGGAAAGACACTGTATTTAAACAGTATGGTCCTGGTCAGTTCACTGGAACGACACTGTATTTAAACAGTATGGTCCTGGTCAGTTCACTGGAAAGACACTCTATTTAAACAGTATGATCCTGGTCAGTTCACTGGAAAGACACTCTATTTAAACAGTATCGTCCTGGTCAGTTCACTGGAAAGACACTGTATTTAAACAATATGATCCTGGTCAGTTCACTGGAAAGACACTATTTAAACAGTATGATCCTGGTCAGTTCACTGGAAACAGTATGGTCCTGGTCAGTCCAACAGAAAGACACTATTTAAACAGTATGATCCTGGTCAGTTCACTGGAAAGACACTCTATTTAAACATTATGATCCTGGTCAGTTCACTGGAAACAGTATGGTCCTGGTCAGTTCACTGGAAAGACACTCTATTTAAACAGTATGGTCCTGGTCAGTTCACTGGAAAGACTCTCTATTTAAACAGTATGGTCCTGGTCAGTTCACTGGAAAGACACTCTATTTAAACAGTATGGTCCTGGTCAGTTCACTGGAAACAGTATGGTCCTGGTCAGGTCACTGGAGAGACACTCTATTTGAACAGTATGGTCCTGGTCAGTTCACTGGAAAGACACTGTATTTAAACAGTATGGTCCTGGTCAGTTCACTGGAAAGACACTGTATTTAAACAGTATGGTCCTGGTCAGTTCACTGGAAAGACACTCTATTTAAACAGTATGATCCTGGTCAGTTCACTGGAAAGACACTCTATTTAAACAGTATCGTCCTGGTCAGTTCACTGGAAAGACACTGTATTTAAACAATATGATCCTGGTCAGTTCACTGGAAAGACACTATTTAAACAGTATGATCCTGGTCAGTTCACTGGAAACAGTATGGTCCTGGTCAGTCCAACAGAAAGACACTATTTAAACAGTATGATCCTGGTCAGTTCACTGGAAAGACACTCTATTTAAACATTATGATCCTGGTCAGTTCACTGGAAACAGTATGGTCCTGGTCAGTTCACTGGAAAGACACTCTATTTAAACAGTATGGTCCTGGTCAGTTCACTGGAAAGACTCTCTATTTAAACAGTATGGTCCTGGTCAGTTCACTGGAAACAGTATGGTCCTGGTCAGTCCAATGGAAAGACACTATTTAAACAGAATGATCCTGGTCAGTTCACTGGACAGACACTCTATTTGAACAGTATGGTCCTGGTCACTTCACTGGAAACAGTATAGTCCTGGTCAGTTCACTGGAAAGACACTATATTTAAACAGTATGATCCTGGTCAGTTCACTGGAAACAGTAAGGTCCTGGTCAGTCCAATGGAAAGACAATCTATTTAAACAGAATTGTCCTGGTCAGTTCACTGGAAAGACACTCTATTTAAACAGTATGGTCCTGGTCAGTTCACTGGAAAGACACTCTATTTAAACAGTATGGTCCTGGTCAGTTCACTGGAAACAGTATGGTCCTGGTCAGGTCACTGGAGAGACACTCTATTTGAACAGTATGGTCCTGGTCAGTTCACTGGAAAGACACTGTATTTAAACAGTATGGTCCTGGTCAGTTCACTGGAAAGACACTGTATTTAAACAGTATGGTCCTGGTCAGTTCACTGGAAAGACACTCTATTTAAACAGTATGATCCTGGTCAGTTCACTGGAAAGACACTCTATTTAAACAGTATCGTCCTGGTCAGTTCACTGGAAAGACACTGTATTTAAACAATATGATCCTGGTCAGTTCACTGGAAAGACACTATTTAAACAGTATGATCCTGGTCAGTTCACTGGAAACAGTATGGTCCTGGTCAGTCCAACAGAAAGACACTATTTAAACAGTATGATCCTGGTCAGTTCACTGGAAAGACACTCTATTTAAACATTATGATCCTGGTCAGTTCACTGGAAACAGTATGGTCCTGGTCAGTTCACTGGACAGACACTCTATTTGAAGAGTATGGTCCTGGTCACTTCACTGGAAACAGTATAGTCCTGGTCAGTTCACTGGAAAGACACTATATTTAAACAGTATGGTCCTGGTCAGTTCACTGGAAAGACACTCTATTTGAATAGTATGATCCTGGTCAGTTCACTGGACAGACACTCTATTTAAACAGTATGGTCCTGGTCAGTTCACTGGAAACAGTATGGTCCTGGTCAGTTCACTGGAAAGACACTCTATTTAAACAGTATGGTCCTGGTCAGTTCACTGGAAAGACACTCTATTTAAACAATATGGTCCTGGTCAGTTCACTGGAAAGACACTCTATTTAAACAGTATGGTCCTGGTCAGTTCACTGGAAACAGTATGGTCCTGGTCAGTTCACTGGAAAGACACTCTATTTAAACAGTATGGTCCTGGTCAGTTCACTGGAAAGACACTCTATTTAAACAATATGGTCCTGGTCAGTTCACTGGAAAGACACTGTATTAAAACAGTATGGTCCTGGTCAGTTCACTGGAAAGACAATCTATTTAAACAGTATGGTCCTGGTCAGTTCACTGGAAAGACACTGTATTTAAACAATATGATCCTGGTCAGTTCACTGGAAAGACACTATTTAAACAGTATGATCCTGGTCAGTTCACTGGAAACAGTATGGTCCTGGTCAGTCCAACAGAAAGACACTATTTAAACAGTATGATCCTGGTCAGTTCACTGGAAAGACACTCTATTTAAACATTATGATCCTGGTCAGTTCACTGGAAACAGTATGGTCCTGGTCAGTTCACTGGAAAGACACTCTATTTAAACAGTATGGTCCTGGTCAGTTCACTGGAAAGACTCTCTATTTAAACAGTATGGTCCTGGTCAGTTCACTGGAAAGACACTCTATTTAAACAGTATGGTCCTGGTCAGTTCACTGGAAACAGTATGGTCCTGGTCAGGTCACTGGAGAGACACTCTATTTGAACAGTATGGTCCTGGTCAGTTCACTGGAAAGACACTGTATTTAAACAGTATGGTCCTGGTCAGTTCACTGGAAAGACACTGTATTTAAACAGTATGGTCCTGGTCAGTTCACTGGAAAGACACTCTATTTAAACAGTATGATCCTGGTCAGTTCACTGGAAAGACACTCTATTTAAACAGTATCGTCCTGGTCAGTTCACTGGAAAGACACTGTATTTAAACAATATGATCCTGGTCAGTTCACTGGAAAGACACTATTTAAACAGTATGATCCTGGTCAGTTCACTGGAAACAGTATGGTCCTGGTCAGTCCAACAGAAAGACACTATTTAAACAGTATGATCCTGGTCAGTTCACTGGAAAGACACTCTATTTAAACATTATGATCCTGGTCAGTTCACTGGAAACAGTATGGTCCTGGTCAGTTCACTGGAAAGACACTCTATTTAAACAGTATGGTCCTGGTCAGTTCACTGGAAAGACTCTCTATTTAAACAGTATGGTCCTGGTCAGTTCACTGGAAACAGTATGGTCCTGGTCAGTCCAATGGAAAGACACTATTTAAACAGAATGATCCTGGTCAGTTCACTGGACAGACACTCTATTTGAACAGTATGGTCCTGGTCACTTCACTGGAAACAGTATAGTCCTGGTCAGTTCACTGGAAAGACACTATATTTAAACAGTATGATCCTGGTCAGTTCACTGGAAACAGTAAGGTCCTGGTCAGTCCAATGGAAAGACAATCTATTTAAACAGAATTGTCCTGGTCAGTTCACTGGAAAGACACTCTATTTAAACAGTATGGTCCTGGTCAGTTCACTGGAAAGACACTCTATTTAAACAGTATGGTCCTGGTCAGTTCACTGGAAACAGTATGGTCCTGGTCAGGTCACTGGAGAGACACTCTATTTGAACAGTATGGTCCTGGTCAGTTCACTGGAAAGACACTGTATTTAAACAGTATGGTCCTGGTCAGTTCACTGGAAAGACACTGTATTTAAACAGTATGGTCCTGGTCAGTTCACTGGAAAGACACTCTATTTAAACAGTATGATCCTGGTCAGTTCACTGGAAAGACACTCTATTTAAACAGTATCGTCCTGGTCAGTTCACTGGAAAGACACTGTATTTAAACAATATGATCCTGGTCAGTTCACTGGAAAGACACTATTTAAACAGTATGATCCTGGTCAGTTCACTGGAAACAGTATGGTCCTGGTCAGTCCAACAGAAAGACACTATTTAAACAGTATGATCCTGGTCAGTTCACTGGAAAGACACTCTATTTAAACATTATGATCCTGGTCAGTTCACTGGAAACAGTATGGTCCTGGTCAGTTCACTGGACAGACACTCTATTTGAAGAGTATGGTCCTGGTCACTTCACTGGAAACAGTATAGTCCTGGTCAGTTCACTGGAAAGACACTATATTTAAACAGTATGGTCCTGGTCAGTTCACTGGAAAGACACTCTATTTGAATAGTATGATCCTGGTCAGTTCACTGGACAGACACTCTATTTAAACAGTATGGTCCTGGTCAGTTCACTGGAAACAGTATGGTCCTGGTCAGTTCACTGGAAAGACACTCTATTTAAACAGTATGGTCCTGGTCAGTTCACTGGAAAGACACTCTATTTAAACAATATGGTCCTGGTCAGTTCACTGGAAAGACACTCTATTTAAACAGTATGGTCCTGGTCAGTTCACTGGAAACAGTATGGTCCTGGTCAGTTCACTGGAAAGACACTCTATTTAAACAGTATGGTCCTGGTCAGTTCACTGGAAAGACACTCTATTTAAACAATATGGTCCTGGTCAGTTCACTGGAAAGACACTGTATTAAAACAGTATGGTCCTGGTCAGTTCACTGGAAAGACAATCTATTTAAACAGTATGGTCCTGGTCAGTTCACTGGAAAGACAGTCTATTTAAACAGTATGGTCCTGGTCAGTTCACTGGAAAGACACTGTATTTAAACAATATGATCCTGGTCAGTTCACTGGAAAGACACTATTTAAACAGTATGATCCTGGTCAGTTCACTGGAAACAGTAAGGTCCTGGTCAGTCCAATGGAAAGACACTATTTAAACAGAATGATCCTGGTCAGTTCACTGGAAAGACACTCTATTTAAACAGTATGATCCTGGTCAGTTCACTGGAAACAGTATGGTCCTGGTCAGTCCAATGGAAAGACAATCTATTTAAACAGTATTGTCCTGGTCAGTTCACTGGAAAGACACTCTATTTAAACAGTATGGTCCTGGTCAGTTCACTGGAAAGACACTCTATTTAAACAGTATGGTCCTGGTCAGTTCACTGGAAAGACACTGTATTTAAACTGTATGGTCCTGGTCAATTCACTGGAAAGACACTCTTTTTAAACAGTATGATCCTGGTCAGTTCACTGGACAGACACTCAATTTAAACAGTATGATCTTTGTCAGTTCACTAGAAACAGTATGGTCCTGGTCAGTCCAATGGAAAGACACTATTTAAACAGAATGATCCTGGTCAGTTCACTGGACAGACACTCTATTTGAACAGTATGGTCCTGGTCACTTCACTGGAAACAGTATGGTCCTGGTCAGTCCAATGGAAAGACACTATTTAAACAGTATGATCCTGGTCAGTTCACTGGAAAGGCACTCTATTTAAACAGTATGGTCCTGGTCAGTTCACTGGAAACAGTATGGTCCTGGTCAGTTCACTGGACAGACACTATTTGAACAGTATGGTCCTGGTCAGTTCACTGGACAGACACTATTTAAACAGTATGGTCCTGGTCAGTTCACTGGAAACAGTATGGTCCTGGTCAGTTCACTGGACAGACACTCTATTTGAACAGTATGGTCCTGGTCAGTTCACTGGACAGACACTCTATTTGAACAGTATGGTCCTGGTCAGTTCACTGGACAGACACTCTATTTAAACAGTATGGTCCTTGTCAGTTCACTGGAAATACACTCTATTTGAACAGTATGGTCCCAATCAGTTCATTATAAACAGTATGGTCCCAATCAGTTCACCGGAAAGACACACTATTTAAACAGTATGATCCTTGTCAGTTCACTGGAAACAGTATGGTCCTGGTCAGTCCAATGGAAAGACACTCTATTTAAACAGTATGATCCTGGTCAGTTCACTGGACAGACACTCTATTTAAACAGTATGGTCCTGGTCAGTTCACTGGAAAGACACTATTTAAACAGTATGATCCTGGGTCAGTTCACTGGAAACAGTATCGTCCTGGTCAGTTCACTGGAAACAGTATAGTCCTGGTCAGTTCACTGGAAAGACACTATATTTAAACAGTATGGTCCTGGTCAGTTCACTGGAAAGACACTCTATTTGAATAGTATGATCCTGGTCAGTTCACTGGACAGACACTCTATTTAAACAGTATGGTCCTGGTCAGTTCACTGGAAACAGTATGGTCCTGGTCAGTTCACTGGAAAGACACTCTATTTAAACAGTATGGTCCTGGTCAGTTCACTGGAAAGACACTCTATTTAAACAATATGGTCCTGGTCAGTTCACTGGAAAGACACTGTATTTAAACAATATGATCCTGGTCAGTTCACTGGAAAGACACTATTTAAACAGTATGATCCTGGTCAGTTCACTGGAAACAGTAAGGTCCTGGTCAGTCCAATGGAAAGACACTATTTAAACAGAATGATCCTGGTCAGTTCACTGGAAAGACACTCTATTTAAACAGTATGGTCCTGGTCAGTTCACTGGAAACAGTATGGTCCTGGTCAGTCCAATGGAAAGACACTATTTAAACAGAATGATCCTGGTCAGTTCACGGACAGACACTCTATTTGAACAGTATGGTCCTGGTCACTTCACTGGAAACAGTATAGTCCTGGTCAGTTCACCGGAAAGACACTATATTTAAACAGTATGGTCCTGGTCAGTTCACTGGAAAGACACTCTATTTGAACAGTATGATCCTGGTCAGTTCACTGGACAGACACTTTATTTAAACAGTATGGTCCTGGTAAGTTCACTGGAAACAGTATGGTCCTGGTCAGTTCACTGGAAAGACACTCTATTTAAACAGTATGGTCCTGGTCTGTTCACTGGAAAGACACTCTATTTAAACAGTATGGTCCTGGTCAGTTCACTGGAAAGACACTGTATTTAAACAGTATGGTCCTGGTCAGTTCACTGGAAAGACAATCTATTTAAACAGTATGGTCCTGGTCAGTTCACTGGAAAGACAGTCTATTTAAACAGTATGGTCCTGGTCAGTTCACTGGAAAGACACTGTATTTAAACAATATGATCCTGGTCAGTTCACTGGAAAGACACTATTTAAACAGTATGATCCTGGTCAGTTCACTGGAAAGACACTATTTAAACAGTATGATCCTGGTCAGTTCACTGGAAACAGTAAGGTCCTGGTCAGTCCAATGGAAAGACAATCTATTTAAACAGAATTGTCCTGGTCAGTTCACTGGAAAGACACTCTATTTAAACAGTATGGTCCTGGTCAGTTCACTGGAAAGACACTCTATTTAAACAGTATGGTCCTGGTCAGTTCACTGGAAACAGTATGGTCCTGGTCAGGTCACTGGAGAGACACTCTATTTGAACAGTATGGTCCTGGTCAGTTCACTGGAAAGACACTGTATTTAAACAGTATGGTCCTGGTCAGTTCACTGGAAAGACACTGTATTTAAACAGTATGGTCCTGGTCAGTTCACTGGAAAGACACTTTTTAAACAGTATGATCCTGGTCAGTTCACTGGACAGACACTCAATTTAAACAGTATGATCTTTGTCAGTTCACTAGAAACAGTATGGTCCTGGTCAGTCCAATGGAAAGACACTATTTAAACAGAATGATCCTGGTCAGTTCACTGGACAGACACTCTATTTGAACAGTATGGTCCTGGTCACTTCACTGGAAACAGTATGGTCCTGGTCAGTCCAATGGAAAGACACTATTTAAACAGTATGATCCTGGTCAGTTCACTGGAAAGGCACTCTATTTGAACAGTATGGTCCTGGTCACTTCACTGGAAACAGTATGGTCCTGGTCAGTCCAATGGAAAGACACTATTTAAACAGTATGGTCCTGGTCAGTTCACTGGAAACAGTATGGTCCTGGTCAGTTCACAGGAAAGACACTCTATTTAAACAGTATGGTCCTGGTCAGTTCACTGGAAACAGTATGGTCCTGGTCAGTTCACTGGAAAGACACTCTATTTAAACAGTATGGTCCTGGTCAGTTCACTGGACAGACACTTTATTTAAACAGTATGGTCCTGGTAAGTTCACTGGAAACAGTATGGTCCTGGTCAGTTCACTGGAAAGACACTCTATTTAAACAGTATGGTCCTGGTCTGTTCACTGGAAAGACACTCTATTTAAACAGTATGGTCCTGGTCAGTTCACTGGAAAGACACTGTATTTAAACAGTATGGTCCTGGTCAGTTCACTGGAAAGACAATCTATTTAAACAGTATGGTCCTGGTCAGTTCACTGGAAAGACAGTCTATTTAAACAGTATGGTCCTGGTCAGTTCACTGGAAAGACACTGTATTTAAACAATATGATCCTGGTCAGTTCACTGGAAAGACACTATTTAAACAGTATGATCCTGGTCAGTTCACTGGAAAGACACTATTTAAACAGTATGATCCTGGTCAGTTCACTGGAAACAGTAAGGTCCTGGTCAGTCCAATGGAAAGACAATCTATTTAAACAGAATTGTCCTGGTCAGTTCACTGGAAAGACACTCTATTTAAACAGTATGGTCCTGGTCAGTTCACTGGAAAGACACTCTATTTAAACAGTATGGTCCTGGTCAGTTCACTGGAAACAGTATGGTCCTGGTCAGGTCACTGGAGAGACACTCTATTTGAACAGTATGGTCCTGGTCAGTTCACTGGAAAGACACTGTATTTAAACAGTATGGTCCTGGTCAGTTCACTGGAAAGACACTGTATTTAAACAGTATGGTCCTGGTCAGTTCACTGGAAAGACACTTTTTAAACAGTATGATCCTGGTCAGTTCACTGGACAGACACTCAATTTAAACAGTATGATCTTTGTCAGTTCACTAGAAACAGTATGGTCCTGGTCAGTCCAATGGAAAGACACTATTTAAACAGAATGATCCTGGTCAGTTCACTGGACAGACACTCTATTTGAACAGTATGGTCCTGGTCACTTCACTGGAAACAGTATGGTCCTGGTCAGTCCAATGGAAAGACACTATTTAAACAGTATGATCCTGGTCAGTTCACTGGAAAGGCACTCTATTTGAACAGTATGGTCCTGGTCACTTCACTGGAAACAGTATGGTCCTGGTCAGTCCAATGGAAAGACACTATTTAAACAGTATGGTCCTGGTCAGTTCACTGGAAACAGTATGGTCCTGGTCAGTTCACAGGAAAGACACTCTATTTAAACAGTATGGTCCTGGTCAGTTCACTGGAAACAGTATGGTCCTGGTCAGTTCACTGGAAAGACACTCTATTTAAACAGTATGGTCCTGGTCAGTTCACTGGAAAGACACTGTATTTAAACAGTATGGTCCTGGTCAGTTCACTGGAAAGACAATCTATTTAAACAGTATGGTCCTAGTCAGTTCACTGGAAAGACAGTCTATTTAAACAGTATGGTCCTGGTCAGTTCACTGGAAAGACACTGTATTTAAACAATATGATCCTGGTCAGTTCACTGGAAAGACACTATTTAAACAGTATGATCCTGGTCAGTTCACTGGAAACAGTAAGGTCCTGGTCAGTCCAATGGAAAGACAATCTATTTAAACAGAATTGTCCTGGTCAGTTCACTGGAAAGACACTCTATTTAAACAGTATGGTCCTGGTCAGTTCACTGGAAAGACACTCTATTTAAACAGTATGGTCCTGGTCAGTTCACTGGAAACAGTATGGTCCTGGTCAGGTCACTGGAGAGACACTCTATTTGAACAGTATGGTCCTGGTCAGTTCACTGGAAAGACACTGTATTTAAACAGTATGGTCCTGGTCAGTTCACTGGAAAGACACTGTATTTAAACAGTATGGTCCTGGTCAGTTCACTGGAAAGACACTTTTTAAACAGTATGATCCTGGTCAGTTCACTGGACAGACACTCAATTTAAACAGTATGATCTTTGTCAGTTCACTAGAAACAGTATGGTCCTGGTCAGTCCAATGGAAAGACACTATTTAAACAGAATGATCCTGGTCAGTTCACTGGACAGACACTCTATTTGAACAGTATGGTCCTGGTCACTTCACTGGAAACAGTATGGTCCTGGTCAGTCCAATGGAAAGACACTATTTAAACAGTATGATCCTGGTCAGTTCACTGGAAAGGCACTCTATTTGAACAGTATGGTCCTGGTCACTTCACTGGAAACAGTATGGTCCTGGTCAGTCCAATGGAAAGACACTATTTAAACAGTATGGTCCTGGTCAGTTCACTGGAAACAGTATGGTCCTGGTCAGTTCACAGGAAAGACACTCTATTTAAACAGTATGGTCCTGGTCAGTTCACTGGAAACAGTATGGTCCTGGTCAGTTCACTGGAAAGACACTCTATTTAAACAGTATGGTCCTGTTGAGTTCACTGGAAACAGTATGGTCCTGGTCAGTTCACTGGACAGACATTCTATTTAAACAGTATGATCCTGGTCAGTTCACTGGACAGACACTCTATTTGAACAGTATGGTCCTGGTCAGTTCACTGGAAACAGTATGGTCCTGGTCAGTTCACTGGAAGGACACTCTATTTAAACAGTATGGTCCTGGTCAGTTCACTGGAAGGACACTCTATTTAAACAGTATGGTCCTGGTCAGTTCACTGGAAGGACACTCTATTTAAACAGTATGGTCCTGGTCAGTTCATTGGAAGGACACTCTATTTAAACAGTATGGTCCTGGTCAGTTCACTGGACAGACACTCTATTTAAACAGTATGGTCCTGGTCAGTTCACTGGAAACAGTATGGTCCTGGTCAGTTCACTGGACAGACACTCTATTTGAACAGTATGGTCCTGGTCAGTTCACTGGACAGACACTCTATTTAAACAGTATGGTCCTGGTCAGTTCACTGGAAAGACACTCTATTTGAACAGTATGGTCCTGGTCAGTTCACTTGACAGACACTCTATTTAAACAGTATGGTCCTGGTCAGTTCACTGGAAACAGTATGGTCCTGGTCAGTTCACTGGACAGACACTCTATTTGAACAGTATGGTCCTGGTCAGTTCACTGGACAGACACTCTATTTGAACAGTATGGTCCTGGTCAGTTCACTGGACAGACACTCTATTTAAACAGTATGGTCCTTGTCAGTTCACTGGAAATACACTCTATTTGAACAGTATGGTCCCAATCAGTTCATTATAAACAGTATGGTCCCAATCAGTTCACCGGAAAGACACACTATTTAAACAGTATGATCCTTGTCAGTTCACTGGAAACAGTATGGTCCTGGTCAGTCCAATGGAAAGACACTCTATTTAAACAGTATGATCCTGGTCAGTTCACTGGACAGACACTCTATTTAAACAGTATGGTCCTGGTCAGTTCACTGGAAAGACACTATTTAAACAGTATGATCCTGGGTCAGTTCACTGGAAACAGTATGGTCCTGGTCAGTTCACTGGAAAGACACTATTTGAACAGTATGGTCCTGGTCAGTTCCCTGGACAGACACTCTATTTAAACAGTATGGTCCTGGTCAGTTCACTGTAAACAGTATGGTCCTGGTCAATTCACTGGAAAGACACTCTATTTGAACAGTATGGACCTTGTCAGTTCACTGGAAATACACTCTATTTTAACAGTATGGTCCCAGTCAGTTCACTATAAACAGTATGGTCCCAATCAGTTCACTGGAAACAGTATGGTCCTGGTCAGTTCACTGGAAAGACACTCTATTTAAACAGTATGGTCCTGGTCAGTTCACAGGAAAGACACTCTATTTAAACAGTATGGTCCTGGTCAGTTCACTGGAAACAGTATGGTCCTGGTCAGTTCACTGGAAAGACACTCTATTTAAACAGTATGGTCCTGTTGAGTTCACTGGAAACAGTATGGTCCAGGTCAGTTCACTGGACAGACATTCTATTTAAACAGTATGATCCTGGTCAGTTCACTGGACAGACACTCTATTTGAACAGTATGGTCCTGGTCAGTTCACTGGAAACAGTATGGTCCTGGTCAGTTCACTGGAAAGACACTCTATTTGAACAGTATGGTCCTGGTCAGTTCACTGGACAGACACTCTATTTAAACAGTATGGTCCTGGTCAGTTCACTGGAAGGACACTCTATTTAAACAGTATGGTCCTGGTCAGTTCACTGGAAGGACACTCTATTTAAACAGTATGGTCCTGGTCAGTTCACTGGAAGGACACTCTATTTAAACAGTATGGTCCTGGTCAGTTCATTGGAAGGACACTCTATTTAAACAGTATGGTCCTGGTCAGTTCACTGGACAGACACTCTATTTAAACAGTATGGTCCTGGTCAGTTCACTGGAAACAGTATGGTCCTGGTCAGTTCACTGGACAGACATTCTATTTAAACAGTATGGTCCTGGTCAGTTCACTGGAAAGACACACTATTTAAACAGTATGGTCCTGGTCAGTTCACTGGACATACACTCTATTTAAACCGTAGTGTCCTGGTCAGTTCACTGGAAACAGTATGGTCCTGGTCAGTTCACTGGACAGACACTCTATTTGAACAGTATGGTCCTGGTCAGTTCACTGGAAAGACACTCTATTTAAACAGTATGGTCCTGGTCAGTTCACTGGAAAGAAACTATTTGAACAGTATGGTCCTGGTCAGTTCACTGGACAGACACTCTATTTAAACAGTATGGTCCTGGTCAGTTCACTGGAAACAGTATGGTCCTGGTCAGTTCACTGGAAATACACTCTATTTAAACAGTATGATCCTGGTCAGTTCACTGGACAGACACTTTATTTAAACAGTATGGTCCTGGTCAGTTCACTGGAAACAGTATGGTCCTGGTCAGTTCACTGGAAATACACTCTATTTAAACAGTATGATCCTGGTCAGTTCACTGGAAAGACACACTATTTAAACAGTATGGTCCTGGTCAGTTCACTGGAAAGACACTCTATTTAAACAGTATGGTCCTGGTCAGTTCACTTGACAGACACTCTATTTAAACAGTATGGTCCTGGTCAGTTCACTGGAAACAGTATGGTCCTGGTCAGTTCACTGGACAGACACTCTATTTGAACAGTATGGTCCTGGTCAGTTCACTGGACAGACACTCTATTTGAACAGTATGGTCCTGGTCAGTTCACTGGACAGACACTCTATTTAAACAGTATGGTCCTTGTCAGTTCACTGGAAATACACTCTATTTGAACAGTATGGTCCCAATCAGTTCATTATAAACAGCATGGTCCCAATCAGTTCACCGGAAAGACACACTATTTAAACAGTATGATCCTTGTCAGTTCACTGGAAACAGTATGGTCCTGGTCAGTCCAATGGAAAGACACTCTATTTAAACAGTATGATCCTGGTCAGTTCACTGGACAGACACTCTTTTTAAACAGTATGGTCCTGGTCAGTTCACTGGAAAGACACTATTTAAACAGTATGATCCTGGGTCAGTTCACTGGAAACAGTATGGTCCTGGTCAGTTCACTGGAAAGACACTATTTGAACAGTATGGTCCTGGTCAGTTCCTTGGACAGACACTCTATTTAAACAGTATGGTCCTGGTCAGTTCACTGTAAACAGTATGGTCCTGGTCAATTCACTGGAAAGACACTCTATTTGAACAGTATGGACCTTGTCAGTTCACTGGAAATACACTCTATTTTAACAGTATGGTCCCAATCAGTTCACTGGAAACAGTATGGTCCTGGTCAGTTCACTGGAAAGACACTCTATTTAAACAGTATGGTCCTGGTCAGTTCACAGGAAAGACACTCTATTTAAACAGTATGGTCCTGGTCAGTTCACTGGAAACATTATGGTCCTGGTCAGTTCACTGGAAAGACACTCTATTTAAACAGTATGGTCCTGTTGAGTTCACTGGAAACAGTATGGTCCTGGTCAGTTCACTGGAAGGACACTCTATTTAAACAGTATGGTCCTGGTCAGTTCATTGGAAGGACACTCTATTTAAACAGTATGGTCCTGGTCAGTTCACTGGACAGACACTCTATTTAAACAGTATGGTCCTGGTCAGTTCACTGGAAACAGTATGGTCCTGGTCAGTTCACTGGACAGACATTCTATTTAAACAGTATGGTCCTGGTCAGTTCACTGGAAAGACACACTATTTAAACAGTATGGTCCTGGTCAGTTCACTGGAAACAGTATGGTCCTGGTCAGTTCACTGGACAGACACTCTATTTGAACAGTATGGTCCTGGTCAGTTCACTGGAAAGACACTCTATTTAAACAGTATGGTCCTGGTCAGTTCACTGGAAAGAAACTATTTGAACAGTATGGTCCTGGTCAGTTCACTGGACAGACACTCTATTTTAACAGTATGGTCCTGGTCAGTTCACTGGAAACAGTATGGTCCTGGTCAGTTCACTGGAAATACACTCTATTTAAACAGTATGATCCTGGACAGTTCACTGGACAGACACTCTATTTAAACAGTATGGTCCTGGTCAGTTCACTGGAAACAGTATGGTCCTGGTCAGTTGACTGGAAATACACTCTATTTAAACAGTATGATCCTGGTCAGTTCACTGGAAAGACACACTATTTAAACAGTATGGTCCTGGTCAGTTCACTGGAAAGACACTCTATTTAAACAGTATGGTCCTGGTGAGTTCACTGGAAACAGTATGGTCCTGGTCAGTTCACTGGACAGACATTATATTTAAACAGTATGGTCCTGGTCAGTTCAATGGAAACAGTATGGTCCTGGTCAGCTCACTGGAAAGACACAGTCTGATCATGGTCAGTTCACTGGAAACAGTATGGTCCTGGTCAGTCCAATGGAAAAATACTCTATTTAAACAGTATGATCCTGGTCAGTTCACTGGACAGACACTCTATTTAAACAGTATGGTCCTGGTCAGTTCAATGGAAAGACACTCTATTTAAACAGTATGATCCTGGTCAGTTCACTGGACAGACTCTATATTTAAACAGTATGGTCCTGGTCAGTTCACTGGAAAGACACTCTATTTAAAACAGTATGGTCCTTGTCAGTTCACTGGAAAGACACTCTATTTAAACAGTATGATCCTGGTCAGTTCACTGGAAACAGTATGGTCCTGGTCAGTCCAATGGAAAGACACTATTTAAACAGTATGATCCTGGTCAGTTCACTGGAAAGACACTCTATTTAAACAGTATGGTCCTGGTCAGTTCACTGGAAAGACACTATTTAAACAGTATGATCCTGGGTCAGTTCACTGGACAGACACTCTATTTAAACAGTATGGTCCTGGTCAGTTCACTGGAAAGACACTATTTAAACAGTATGATCCTGGGTCAGTTCACTGGAAACAGTATGGTCCTGGTCAGTTCACTGGAAAGACACTATTTGAACAGTATGGTCCTGGTCAGTTCCCTGGACAGACACTCTATTTAAACAGTATGGTCCTGGTCAGTTCACTGTAAACAGTATGGTCCTGGTCAATTCACTGGAAAGACACTCTATTTGAACAGTATGGACCTTGTCAGTTCACTGGAAATACACTCTATTTTAACAGTATGGTCCCAGTCAGTTCACTATAAACAGTATGGTCCCAATCAGTTCACTGGAAACAGTATGGTCCTGGTCAGTTCACTGGAAAGACACTCTATTTAAACAGTATGGTCCTGGTCAGTTCACAGGAAAGACACTCTATTTAAACAGTATGGTCCTGGTCAGTTCACTGGAAACAGTATGGTCCTGGTCAGTTCACTGGAAAGACACTCTATTTAAACAGTATGGTCCTGTTGAGTTCACTGGAAACAGTATGGTCCAGGTCAGTTCACTGGACAGACACTCTATTTAAACAGTATGATCCTGGTCAGTTCACTGGACAGACACTCTATTTGAACAGTATGGTCCTGGTCAGTTCACTGGAAACAGTATGGTCCTGGTCAGTTCACTGGAAAGACACTCTATTTGAACAGTATGGTCCTGGTCAGTTCACTGGACAGACACTCTATTTAAACAGTATGGTCCTGGTCAGTTCACTGGAAGGACACTCTATTTAAACAGTATGGTCCTGGTCAGTTCACTGGAAGGACACTCTATTTAAACAGTATGGTCCTGGTCAGTTCACTGGAAGGACACTCTATTTAAACAGTATGGTCCTGGTCAGTTCATTGGAAGGACACTCTATTTAAACAGTATGGTCCTGGTCAGTTCACTGGACAGACACTCTATTTAAACAGTATGGTCCTGGTCAGTTCACTGGAAACAGTATGGTCCTGGTCAGTTCACTGGACAGACATTCTATTTAAACAGTATGGTCCTGGTCAGTTCACTGGAAAGACACACTATTTAAACAGTATGGTCCTGGTCAGTTCACTGGACATACACTCTATTTAAACCGTAGTGTCCTGGTCAGTTCACTGGAAACAGTATGGTCCTGGTCAGTTCACTGGACAGACACTCTATTTGAACAGTATGGTCCTGGTCAGTTCACTGGAAAGACACTCTATTTAAACAGTATGGTCCTGGTCAGTTCACTGGAAAGAAACTATTTGAACAGTATGGTCCTGGTCAGTTCACTGGACAGACACTCTATTTAAACAGTATGGTCCTGGTCAGTTCACTGGAAACAGTATGGTCCTGGTCAGTTCACTGGAAATACACTCTATTTAAACAGTATGATCCTGGTCAGTTCACTGGACAGACACTTTATTTAAACAGTATGGTCCTGGTCAGTTCACTGGAAACAGTATGGTCCTGGTCAGTTCACTGGAAATACACTCTATTTAAACAGTATGATCCTGGTCAGTTCACTGGAAAGACACACTATTTAAACAGTATGGTCCTGGTCAGTTCACTGGAAAGACACTCTATTTAAACAGTATGGTCCTGGTCAGTTCACTTGACAGACACTCTATTTAAACAGTATGGTCCTGGTCAGTTCACTGGAAACAGTATGGTCCTGGTCAGTTCACTGGACAGACACTCTATTTGAACAGTATGGTCCTGGTCAGTTCACTGGACAGACACTCTATTTGAACAGTATGGTCCTGGTCAGTTCACTGGACAGACACTCTATTTAAACAGTATGGTCCTTGTCAGTTCACTGGAAATACACTCTATTTGAACAGTATGGTCCCAATCAGTTCATTATAAACAGCATGGTCCCAATCAGTTCACCGGAAAGACACACTATTTAAACAGTATGATCCTTGTCAGTTCACTGGAAACAGTATGGTCCTGGTCAGTCCAATGGAAAGACACTCTATTTAAACAGTATGATCCTGGTCAGTTCACTGGACAGACACTCTTTTAAACAGTATGGTCCTGGTCAGTTCACTGGAAAGACACTATTTAAACAGTATGATCCTGGGTCAGTTCACTGGAAACAGTATGGTCCTGGTCAGTTCACTGGAAAGACACTATTTGAACAGTATGGTCCTGGTCAGTTCCTTGGACAGACACTCTATTTAAACAGTATGGTCCTGGTCAGTTCACTGTAAACAGTATGGTCCTGGTCAATTCACTGGAAAGACACTCTATTTGAACAGTATGGACCTTGTCAGTTCACTGGAAATACACTCTATTTTAACAGTATGGTCCCAATCAGTTCACTGGAAACAGTATGGTCCTGGTCAGTTCACTGGAAAGACACTCTATTTAAACAGTATGGTCCTGGTCAGTTCACAGGAAAGACACTCTATTTAAACAGTATGGTCCTGGTCAGTTCACTGGAAACATTATGGTCCTGGTCAGTTCACTGGAAAGACACTCTATTTAAACAGTATGGTCCTGTTGAGTTCACTGGAAACAGTATGGTCCTGGTCAGTTCACTGGAAGGACACTCTATTTAAACAGTATGGTCCTGGTCAGTTCATTGGAAGGACACTCTATTTAAACAGTATGGTCCTGGTCAGTTCACTGGACAGACACTCTATTTAAACAGTATGGTCCTGGTCAGTTCACTGGAAACAGTATGGTCCTGGTCAGTTCACTGGACAGACATTCTATTTAAACAGTATGGTCCTGGTCAGTTCACTGGAAAGACACACTATTTAAACAGTATGGTCCTGGTCAGTTCACTGGAAACAGTATGGTCCTGGTCAGTTCACTGGACAGACACTCTATTTGAACAGTATGGTCCTGGTCAGTTCACTGGAAAGACACTCTATTTAAACAGTATGGTCCTGGTCAGTTCACTGGAAAGAAACTATTTGAACAGTATGGTCCTGGTCAGTTCACTGGACAGACACTCTATTTTAACAGTATGGTCCTGGTCAGTTCACTGGAAACAGTATGGTCCTGGTCAGTTCACTGGAAATACACTCTATTTAAACAGTATGATCCTGGACAGTTCACTGGACAGACACTCTATTTAAACAGTATGGTCCTGGTCAGTTCACTGGAAACAGTATGGTCCTGGTCAGTTGACTGGAAATACACTCTATTTAAACAGTATGATCCTGGTCAGTTCACTGGAAAGACACACTATTTAAACAGTATGGTCCTGGTCAGTTCACTGGAAAGACACTCTATTTAAACAGTATGGTCCTGGTGAGTTCACTGGAAACAGTATGGTCCTGGTCAGTTCACTGGACAGACATTATATTTAAACAGTATGGTCCTGGTCAGTTCAATGGAAACAGTATGGTCCTGGTCAGCTCACTGGAAAGACACAGTCTGATCATGGTCAGTTCACTGGAAACAGTATGGTCCTGGTCAGTCCAATGGAAAAATACTCTATTTAAACAGTATGATCCTGGTCAGTTCACTGGACAGACACTCTATTTAAACAGTATGGTCCTGGTCAGTTCAATGGAAAGACACTCTATTTAAACAGTATGATCCTGGTCAGTTCACTGGACAGACTCTATATTTAAACAGTATGGTCCTGGTCAGTTCACTGGAAAGACACTCTATTTAAAACAGTATGGTCCTTGTCAGTTCACTGGAAAGACACTCTATTTAAACAGTATGATCCTGGTCAGTTCACTGGAAACAGTATGGTCCTGGTCAGTCCAATGGAAAGACACTATTTAAACAGTATGATCCTGGTCAGTTCACTGGAAAGACACTCTATTTAAACAGTATGGTCCTGGTCAGTTCACTGGAAACAGTATGGTCCTGGTCAGTTCACTGGACAGACACTCTATTTAAAACAGTATGATCCTGGTCAGTTCACTGGACAGACACTCTATTTAAACAGTATGGTCCTGGTCAGTTCACTGGAAAGACACTCTATTTAAACAGTATGGTCCTGGTCAGTTCACTGGAAACAGTATGGTCCTGGTCAGTTCACTGGACAGACACTCTATTTAAACAGTATGGTCCTGGTCAGTTCACTGGAAGGACACTCTATTTAAACAGTATGGTCCTGGTCAGTTCACTGGAAGGACACTCTATTTAAACAGTATGGTCCTGGTCAGTTCACTGGAAGGACACTCTATTTAAACAGTATGGTCCTGGTCAGTTCATTGGAAGGACACTCTATTTAAACAGTATGGTCCTGGTCAGTTCACTGGAAACAGTATGGTCCTGGTCAGTTCACTGGACAGACATTCTATTTAAACAGTATGGTCCTGGTCAGTTCACTGGAAAGACACACTATTTAAACAGTATGGTCCTGGTCAGTTCACTGGACATACACTCTATTTAAACAGTATGGTCCTGGTCAGTTCACTGGAAACAGTATGGTCCTGGTCAGTTCACTGGAAATACACTCTATTTAAACAGTATGATCCTGGTCAGTTCACTGGAAAGACACACTATTTAAACAATATGGTCCTGGTCAGTTCACTGGAAAGACACTCTATTTAAACAGTATGGTCCTGGTGAGTTCACTGGACAGACATTATATTTAAACAGTATGGTCCTGGTCAGTTCAATGGAAACAGTATGGTCCTGGTCAGCTCACTGGAAAGACACAGTCTGATCATGGTCAGTTCACTGGAAACAGTATGGTCCTGGTCAGTCCAATGGAAAAATACTCTATTTAAACAGTATGATCCTGGTCAGTTCACTGGACAGACACTATTTAAACAGTATGATCCTGGTCAGTTCACTGGAAACAGTATGGTCCTTGTCAGTCCAATGGAAAGACACTCTATTTAAACAGTATGATCCTGGTCAGTTCACTGGACAGACTCTATATTTAAACAGTATGGTCCTGGTCAGTTCACTGGAAAGACACTCTATTTAAAACAGTATGGTCCTTGTCAGTTCACTGGAAAGACACTCTATTTAAACAGTATGATCCTGGTCAGTTCACTGGAAACAGTATGGTCCTGGTCAGTCCAATGGAAAGACACTATTTAAACAGTATGATCCTGGTCAGTTCACTGGAAACAGTATGGTCCTGGTCAGTCCAATGGAAAAATACTATTTAAACAGTATGATCCTGGTCAGTTCACTGGACAGACACTCTATTTAAACAGTATGGTCCTGGTCAGTTCACTGGAAAGACACTATTTAAACAGTATGATCCTGGTCAGTTCACTGGACAGACTCTATATTTAAACAGTATGGTCCTGGTCAGTTCACTGGAAAGACACTCTATTTAAAACAGTATGATCCTGGTCAGTTCACTGGAAAGACACTCTATTTAAACAGTATGGTCCTGGTCAGTTCACTGGAAACAGTATGGTCCTGGTCAGTTCACTGGACAGACACTCTATTTGAACAGTATGGTCCTGGTCAGTTCACTGGACAGACACTATTTAAACAGTATGGTCCTGGTCAGTTCACTGGAAATAGTATGGTCCTGTTCAGTTCACTGGACAGACACTCTATTTGAACAGTATGGTCCTGGTCAGTTCACTGGACAGACACTCTATTTAAACAGTATGATCCTGGTCAGTTCACTGGAAAGACACTCTATTTGAACAGTATGGTCCTGGTCAGTTAACTGGACAGACACTATTTAAACAGTATGATCCTGGTCAGTTCACTGGAAACAGTATGGTCCTTGTCAGTCCAATGGAAAGACACTCTATTTAAACAGTATGATCCTGGTCAGTTCACTGGACAGACTCTATATTTAAACAGTATGGTCCTGGTCAGTTCACTGGAAAGACACTCTATTTAAAACAGTATGATCCTGGTCAGTTCACTGGAAAGACACTCTATTTAAACAGTATGGTCCTGGTCAGTTCACTGGAAACAGTATGATCCTGGTCAGTTCACTGGACAGACACTCTATTTGAACAGTATGGTCCTGGTCAGTTCACTGGACAGACACTCTATTTAAACAGTATGGTCCTTGTCAGTTCACTGGAAATACACTCTATTTGAACAGTATGGTACCAGTCAGTTCACTATAAACAGTATGGTCCCAATCAGTTCACTGGAAAGACACTCTATTTAAAACAGTATGGTCCTTGTCAGTTCACTGGAAAGACACTCTATTTAAACAGTAAGATCCTGGTCAGTTCACTGGAAACAGTATGGTCCTGGTCAGTCCAATGGAAAGACACTATTTAAACAGTATGATCCTGGTCAGTTCACTGGAAAGACACTCTATTTAAACAGTATGGTCCTGGTCAGTTCACTGGAAACAGTATGGTCCTGGTCAGTTCACTGGACAGACACTCTATTTAAAACAGTATGATCCTGGTCAGTTCACTGGACAGACACTCTATTTAAACAGTATGGTCCTGGTCAGTTCACTGGAAAGACACTCTATTTAAACAGTATGGTCCTGGTCAGTTCACTGGAAACAGTATGGTCCTGGTCAGTTCACTGGACAGACACTCTATTTAAACAGTATGGTCCTGGTCAGTTCACTGGAAGGACACTCTATTTAAACAGTATGGTCCTGGTCAGTTCACTGGACAGACATTCTATTTAAACAGTATGGTCCTGGTCAGTTCACTGGAAAGACACACTATTTAAACAGTATGGTCCTGGTCAGTTCACTGGACATACACTCTATTTAAACCGTATTGTCCTGGTCAGTTCACTGGAAACAGTATGGTCCTTGTCAGTTCACTGGACAGACACTCTATTTGAACAGTATGGTCCTGGTCAGTTCACTGGAAAGACACTCTATTTAAACAGTATGGTCCTGGTCAGTTCACTGGAAAGAAACTATTTGAACAGTATGGTCCTGGTCAGTTCACTGGACAGACACTCTATTTAAACAGTATGGTCCTGGTCAGTTCACTGGAAACAGTATGGTCCTGGTCAGTTCACTGGAAATACACTCTATTTAAACAGTATGATCCTGGTCAGTTCACTGGACAGACACTCTATTTAAACAGTATGGTCCTGGTCAGTTCACTGGAAACAGTATGGTCCTGGTCAGTTCACTGGAAATACACTCTATTTAAACAGTATGATCCTGGTCAGTTCACTGGAAAGACACACTATTTAAACAGTATGGTCCTGGTCAGTTCACTGGAAAGACACTCTATTTAAACAGTATGGTCCTGGTGAGTTCACTGGACAGACATTATATTTAAACAGTATGGTCCTGGTCAGTTCAATGGAAACAGTATGGTCCTGGTCAGCTCACTGGAAAGACACAGTCTGATCATGGTCAGTTCACTGGAAACAGTATGGTCCTGGTCAGTCCAATGGAAAAATACTCTATATAAACAGTATGATCCTGGTCAGTTCACTGGACAGACACTCTATTTAAACAGTATGGTCCTGGTCAGTTCACTGGAAAGACACTATTTAAACAGTATGATCCTGGTCAGTTCACTGGAAACAGTATGGTCCTTGTCAGTCCAATGGAAAGACACTCTATTTAAACAGTATGATCCTGGTCAGTTCACTGGACAGACTCTATATTTAAACAGTATGGTCCTGGTCAGTTCACTGGAAAGACACTCTATTTAAAACAGTATGGTCCTTGTCAGTTCACTGGAAAGACACTCTATTTAAACAGTATGATCCTGGTCAGTTCACTGGAAACAGTATGGTCCTGGTCAGTCCAATGGAAAGACACTATTTAAACAGTATGGTCCTGGTCAGTTCACTGGAAAGACACTCTATTTAAACAGTATGGTCCTGGTGAGTTCACTGGAAACAGTATGGTCCTGGTCAGTTCACTGGACAGACACTCTATTTAAACAGTATGGTCCTGGTCAGTTCACTGGAAGGACACTCCATTTAAACAGTATGGTCCTGGTCAGTTCACTGGAAGGACACTCTATTTAAACAGTATGGTCCTGGTCAGTTCACTGGAAGGACACTCTATTTAAACAGAATGGTCCTGGTCAGTTCATTGGAAGGACACTCTATTTAAACAGTATGGTCCTGGTCAGTTCACTGGACAGACACTCTATTTAAACAGTATGGTCCTGGTCAGTTCACTGGAAACAGTATGGTCCTGGTCAGTTCACTGGACAGACACTCTATTTGAACAGTATGGTCCTGGTCAGTTCACTGGAAAGACACTCTATTTAAACAGTATGGTCCTGGTCAGTTCACTGGAAAGAAACTATTTGAACAGTATGGTCCTGGTCAGTTCACTGGACAGACACTCTATTTTAACAGTATGGTCCTGGTCAGTTCACTGGAAACAGTATGGTCCTGGTCAGTTCACTGGAAATACACTCTATTTAAACAGTATGATCCTGGTCAGTTCACTGGACAGACACTCTATTTAAACAGTATGGTCCTGGTCAGTTCACTGGAAACAGTATGGTCCTGGTCAGTTCACTGGAAATACACTCTATTTAAACAGTATGATCCTGGTCAGTTCACTGGAAAGACACACTATTTAAACAGTATGGTCCTGGTCAGTTCACTGGAAAGACACTCTATTTAAACAGTATGGACCTGGTGAGTTCACTGGAAACAGTATGGTCCTGGTCAGTTCACTGGACAGACATTATATTTAACCTGTTGGGTCTAGGGGGCAGCATTTGCACGTCTGGATAAAAAAAATGTACCCGATTTAATCTGGTTACTAATCCTACCCAGTAACTAGAATATGCATATACTTATTATATATGGATAGAAAACACTCTAAAGTTTCCAAAACTGTTTGAATGGTGTCTGTGAGTATAACAGAACTCATTTGGCAGGCAAAACCCTGAGACATTTTCTGACAGGAAGTGGATACCTGATGTGTTGTATTGACTTTAAACCTATCCCATTGAAAAACACAGGGGTTTAGGAATATTTTGGCACTTCCTATTGCTTCCACTAGATGTCACCAGCCTTTACAAAGTGTTTTGAGTCTTCTGGAGGGAGATCTGACCGAACAAGAGCCATGGAACGGTGATGTCCCATTAGACACCTGGCGCGCTACTTCATGTTGGGTACCCTCGTTCCAATACGTTATAAAAGACTATGCATTCGTCCACCTTGAATATTATTCATGTTCTGGTTAAAAAAGGCCCTAATGATTTATGCTATACAACGTTTGACATGTTTGAACGAACGGAAATATATTTTTTCCCCTCGTTCATGACGAGAAGTCCGGCTGGCTTACATCATGTGCTAACGAGACGGAGATTTTTGGACATAAATGATGAGCTTTTTTGAACAAAACTACATTCGTTATGGACCTGTGATACCTGGAAGTGACATCTGATGAAGAGAATCAAAGGTAATGGATTATTTACATAGTATTTTCGATTTTAGATCTCCCCAACATGACGTCTAGTCTGTATCGCAACGCGTATTTTTCTGGGCACAGTGCTCAGATTATTGCAAAGTGTGATTTCCCAGTAAGGTTATTTTTAAATCTGGCAAGTTGATTGCGTTCAAAAGATGTAAATCTATAATTCTTTAAATGACAATATAATATTTTACCAATGTTTTCTAATTTTAATTATTTAATTTGTGACGCTGACTTGACTGCCGGTTATTGGAGGGAAACGATTTCCTCAACATCAATGCCATAGTAAAACGCTGTTTTTGTATATAAATATCAACTTGATAGAACTAAAAATGCATGCATTGTCTAACATAATGTCCTAGGAGTGTCATCTGATGGAGATTGTAAAAGGTTAGTGCATCATTTTAGCTGGTTTTATGGTTTTGGTGACCCTGTCTTTGACTTGACAAAACATTACACACAACTCTTGTAAATGTACTGTCCTAACATACTCTAAATTTATGCTTTCGCCGTAAAACCTTTTTGAAATCGTAAAACGTGGTTAGATTAAGGAGATGTTTATCTTTCAAATGGTGTAACATAGTTGTATTTTTGAAAAATTTGAATTTTGACATTTATTTGGATTCAAATTTGCCGCTCTTGAAATGCACCTGCTGTTGATGGAGTGCACCACGGGTGGCACGCTAGCGTCCCACCTAGCCCCAAGAGGTTAAACAGTATGGTCCTGGTCAGTTCAATGGAAACAGTATGGTCCTGGTCAGCTCACTGGAAAGACACAGTCTGATCATGGTCAGTTCACTGGAAACAGTATGGTCCTGGTCAGTCCAATGGAAAAATACTCTATTTAAACAGTATGATCCTGGTCAGTTCACTGGACAGACACTATTTAAACAGTATGATCCTGGTCAGTTCACTGGAAACAGTATGGTCCTTGTCAGTCCAATGGAAAGACACTCTATTTAAACAGTATGATCCTGGTCAGTTCACTGGACAGACTCTATATTTAAACAGTATGGTCCTGGTCAGTTCACTGGAAAGACACTCTATTTAACCTGTTGGGTCTAGGGGGCAGCATTTGCACGTCTGGATAAAAAAAATGTACCCGATTTAATCTGGTTACTAATCCTACCCAGTAACTAGAATATGCATATACTTATTATATATGGATAGAAAACACTCTAAAGTTTCCAAAACTGTTTGAATGGTGTCTGTGAGTATAACAGAACTCATTTGGCAGGCAAAACCCTGAGACATTTTCTGACAGGAAGTGGATACCTGATGTGTTGTATTGACTTTAAACCTATCCCATTGAAAAACACAGGGGTTTAGGAATATTTTGGCACTTCCTATTGCTTCCACTAGATGTCACCAGCCTTTACAAAGTGTTTTGAGTCTTCTGGAGGGAGATCTGACCGAACAAGAGCCATGGAACGGTGATGTCCCATTAGACACCTGGCGCGCTACTTCATGTTGGGTACCCTCGTTCCAATACGTTATAAAAGAGTATGCATTCGTCCACCTTGAATATTATTCATGTTCTGGTTAAAAAAGGCCCTAATGATTTATGCTATACAACGTTTGACATGTTTGAACGAACGGAAATATTTTTTTCCCCTCGTTCATGACGAGAAGTCCGGCTGGCTTACATCATGTGCTAACGAGACGGAGATTTTTGGACATAAATGATGAGCTTTTTTGAACAAAACTACATTCGTTATGGACCTGTGATACCTGGAAGTGACATCTGATGAAGAGAATCAAAGGTAATGGATTATTTACATAGTATTTTCGATTTTAGATCTCCCCAACATGACGTCTAGTCTGTATCGCAACGCGTATTTTTCTGGGCGCAGTGCTCAGATTATTGCAAAGTGTGATTTCCCAGTAAGGTTATTTTTAAATCTGGCAAGTTGATTGCGTTCAAGAGATGTAAATCTATAATTCTTTAAATGACAATATAATATTTTACCAATGTTTTCTAATTTTAATTATTTAATTTCTGACGCTGACTTGACTGCCGGTTATTGGAGGGAAACGATTTCCTCAACATCAATGCCATAGTAAAACGCTGTTTTTGTATATAAATATGAACTTGATAGAACTAAAAATGCATGCATTGTCTAACATAATGTCCTAGGAGTGTCATCTGATGGAGATTGTAAAAGGTTAGTGCATCATTTTAGCTGGTTTTATGGTTTTGGTGACCCTGTCTTTGACTTGACAAAACATTACACACAACTCTTGTAAATGTACTGTCCTAACATACTCTAAATTTATGCTTTCGCCGTAAAACCTTTTTGAAATCGTAAAACGTGGTTAGATTAAGGAGATGTTTATCTTTCAAATGGTGTAACATAGTTGTATTTTTGAAAAATTTGAATTTTGACATTTATTTGGATTCAAATTTGCCGCTCTTGAAATGCACCTGCTGTTGATGGAGTGCACCACGGGTGGCACGCTAGCGTCCCACCTAGCCCCAAGAGGTTAAAACAGTATGGTCCTTGTCAGTTCACTGGAAAGACACTCTATTTAAACAGTATGATCCTGGTCAGTTCACTGGAAACAGTATGGTCCTGGTCAGTCCAATGGAAAGACACTATTTAAACAGTATGATCCTGGTCAGTTCACTGGAAACAGTATGGTCCTGGTCAGTCCAATGGAAAAATACTATTTAAACAGTATGATCCTGGTCAGTTCACTGGACAGACACTCTATTTAAACAGTATGGTCCTGGTCAGTTCACTGGAAAGACACTATTTAAACAGTATGATCCTGGTCAGTTCACTGGACAGACTCTATATTTAAACAGTATGGTCCTGGTCAGTTCACTGGAAAGACACTCTATTTAAAACAGTATGATCCTGGTCAGTTCACTGGAAAGACACTCTATTTAAACAGTATGGTCCTGGTCAGTTCACTGGAAACAGTATGGTCCTGGTCAGTTCACTGGACAGACACTCTATTTGAACAGTATGGTCCTGGTCAGTTCACTGGACAGACACTATTTAAACAGTATGGTCCTGGTCAGTTCACTGGAAATAGTATGGTCCTGTTCAGTTCACTGGACAGACACTCTATTTGAACAGTATGGTCCTGGTCAGTTCACTGGACAGACACTCTATTTAAACAGTATGATCCTGGTCAGTTCACTGGAAAGACACTCTATTTGAACAGTATGGTCCTGGTCAGTTAACTGGACAGACACTCTATTTAAACAGTATTGTCCTGGTCAGTTCACTGGAAAGACACTATTTAAACAGTATGATCCTGGTCAGTTCACTGGAAACAGTATGGTCCTTGTCAGTACAATGGAAAGACACTCTATTTAAACAGTATGATCCTGGTCAGTTCACTGGACAGACTCTATATTTAAACAGTATGGTCCTGGTCAGTTCACTGGAAAGACACTCTATTTAAAACAGTATGATCCTGGTCAGTTCACTGGAAAGACACTCTATTTAAACAGTATGGTCCTGGTCAGTTCACTGGAAACAGTATGATCCTGGTCAGTTCACTGGACAGACACTCTATTTGAACAGTATGGTCCTGGTCAGTTCACTGGACAGACACTCTATTTAAACAGTATGGTCCTTGTCAGTTCACTGGAAATACACTCTATTTGAACAGTATGGTACCAGTCAGTTCACTATAAACAGTATGGTCCCAATCAGTTCACTGGAAAGACACACTATTTAAACAGTATGGTCCTTGTCAGTTCACTGGAAATACACTCTATTTGAACCGTATGGTCCCAGTCAGTTCACTATAAACAGTATGGTCCCAATCAGTTCACTGGAAACAGTATGGTCCTGGTCAGTTCACTGGAAACAGTATGGTCCTGGTCAGTTCACTGGAAAGATACTCTATTTAAACAGTAGGGTCCTGGTCAGTTCACTGGAAACAGTATGGTCCTGGTCAGTCCAATGGAAAGACACTATTTAAACAGAATGATCCTGGTCAGTTCACTGGACAGACACTCTATTTGAACAGTATGGTCCTGGTCACTTCACTGGAAACAGTATGGTCCTGGTCAGTTCACTGGAAAGACACTCTATTTGAACAGTATGGTCCTGGTCAGTTCACTGGAAACAGTATGGTCCTGGTCAGTTCACTG
This sequence comes from Salmo salar, assembly GCF_905237065.1. Taxonomy (NCBI): domain Eukaryota; kingdom Metazoa; phylum Chordata; class Actinopteri; order Salmoniformes; family Salmonidae; genus Salmo; species Salmo salar. The sequence continues at coordinate 117,288,949 of NC_059442.1, forward strand.
GAAAGACACTCTATTTGAACAGTATGATCCTGGTTAGTTTACTGGAAAGACACTCTATTTAAACAGTATGGTCCTGGTCAGTTCACTGGAAACAGTATGGTCCTGGTCAGTTCACTGGAAAGACACTCTATTTAAACAGTATGGTCCTGGTCAGTTCACTGGAAAGACACTGTATTTAAACAGTATGGTCCTGGTCAGTTCACTGGAAAGACACTGTATTTAAACAGTATGGTCCTGGTCAGTTCACTGGAAAGACACTCTATTTGATCAGTATGGTCCTGGTCAGTTAACTGGACAGACACTCTATTTAAACAGTATGGTCCTGGTCAGTTCACTGGAAACAGTATGGTCCTGGTCAGTTCACTGGAAAGACACTCTATTTAAACAGTATGGTCCTGGTCAGTTCACTGGAAAGACACTGTATTTAAACAGTATGGTCCTGGTCAGTTCACTGGAAAGACACTCTATTTGAACAGTATGGTCCTGGTCAGTTAACTGGACAGACACTCTATTTAAACAGTATGGTCCTGGTCAGTTCACTGGAAACAGTATGGTCCTGGTCAGTTCACTGGAAACAGTATGGTCCTGGTCAGTTCACTGGAAAGACACTCTATTTGAACAGTATGGTCCTGGTCACTTCACTGGAAACAGTATGGTCCTGGTCAGTTCACTGGAAAGACACTCTATTTAAACAGTATGGTCCTGGTCAGTTCACTGGAAACAGTATGGTCCTGGTCAGTTCACTGGAAAGACACTCTATTTAAACAGTATGGTCCTGGTCAGTTCACTGGAAAGACACTGTATTTAAACAGTATGGTCCTGGTCAGTTCACTGGAAAGACACTGTATTTAAACAGTATGGTCCTGGTCAGTTCACTGGAAACAGTATGGTCCTGGTCAGTTCACTGGACAGACACTCTATTTGAACAGTATGGTCCTGGTCAGTTCACTGGACAGACACTCTATTTAAACAGTATGGTCCTTGTCAGTTCACTGGAAATACACTCTATTTGAACAGTATGGTACCAGTCAGTTCACTATAAACAGTATGGTCCCAATCAGTTCACTGGAAAGACACACTATTTAAACAGTATGGTCCTTGTCAGTTCACTGGAAATACACTCTATTTGAACCGTATGGTCCCAGTCAGTTCACTATAAACAGTATGGTCCCAATCAGTTCACTGGAAACAGTATGGTCCTGGTCAGTTCACTGGACAGACACTGTATTTAAACAGTAGGGTCCTGGTCAGTTCACTGGAAAGATACTCTATTTAAACAGTAGGGTCCTGGTCAGTTCACTGGAAACAGTATGGTCCTGGTCAGTCCAATGGAAAGACACTATTTAAACAGAATAATCCTGGTCAGTTCACTGGACAGACACTCTATTTGAACAGTATGGTCCTGGTCACTTCACTGGAAACAGTATGGTCCTGGTCAGTTCACTGGAAAGACACTCTATTTGAACAGTATGGTCCTGGTCACTTCACTGGAAACAGTATGGTCCTGGTCAGTTCACTGGAAAGACACTCTATTTAAACAGTATGGTCCTGGTCAGTTCACTGGAAAGACACTCTATTTGAACAGTATGATCCTGGTTAGTTTACTGGAAAGACACTCTATTTAAACAGTATGGTCCTGGTCAGTTCACTGGAAACAGTATGGTCCTGGTCAGTTCACTGGAAAGACACTCTATTTAAACAGTATGGTCCTGGTCAGTTCACTGGAAAGACACTGTATTTAAACAATATGATCCTGGTCAGTTCACTGGAAAGACACTATTTAAACAGTATGATCCTGGTCAGTTCACTGAAAACAGTATGGTCCTGGTCAGTCCAATGGAAAGACACTATTTAAACAGTATGATCCTGGTCAGTTCACTGGAAAGACACTCTATTTAAACAGTATGATCCTGGTCAGTTCACTGGAAACAGTATGGTCCTGGTCAGTCCAATGGAAAGACACTCTGTTTAAACAGTATTGTCCTGGTCAGTTCACTGGAAAGACACTCTATTTAAACAGTATGGTCCTGGTCAGTTCACTGGAAAGAAACTCTATTTAAACAGTATGGTCCTGGTCAGTTCACTGAAAACAGTATGGTCCTGGTCAGTTCACTGGACAGACACTTTATTTGAACAGTATGGTACTGGTCAGTTCACTGGAAACAGTATGGTCCTGGTCAGTTCACTGGAAAGACACTGTATTTAAACAGTATGGTCCTGGTCAGTTCACTGGAAAGACACTGTATTTAAACATTATGGTCCTGGTCAGTTAACTGGAAAGACACTCTTTTTAAACAGTATGATCCTGGTCAGTTCACTGGACAGACACTCAATTTAAACAGTATGATACTGGTCAGTTCACTGGAAACAGTATGGTCCTGGTCAGTCCAATGGAAAGACACTATTTAAACAGAATGATCCTGGTCAGTTCACTGGACAGACACTCTATTTGAACAGTATGGTACTGGTCAGTTCACTGGAAACAGTATGGTCCTGGTCAGTTCACTGGAAAGACACTCTATTTGAACAGTATGGTCCTGGTCACTTCACTGGAAACAGTATGGTCCTGGTCAGTTCACTGGAAATAAACTCTATTGAAACAGTATGGTCCTGGTCAGTTCACTGGAAAGACACTCTATTTGAACAGTATGATCCTGGTTAGTTTGCTGGAAAGACACTCTATTTAAACAGTATGGTCCTGGTCAGTTGACTGGAAACAGTATGGTCCTGGTCAGTTCACTGGAAAGACACTCTATTTAAACAGTATGGTCCTGGTCAGTTCACTGGAAAGACACTGTATTTAAACAGTATGGTCCTGGTCAGTTCACTGGAAAGACACTCTATTTAAACAGTATGATCCTGGTCAGTTCACTGGAAAGACACTCTATTTAAACAGTATGGTCCTGGTCAGTTCACTGGAAAGACACTGTATTTAAACAATATGATCCTGGTCAGTTCACTGGAAAGACACTATTTAAACAGTATGATCCTGGTCAGTTCACTGGAAACAGTATGGTCCTGGTCAGTCCAATGGAAAGACACTATTTAAACAGTATGATCCTGGTCAGTTCACTGGAAACAGTATGGTCCTGGTCAGTCCAATGGAAAGACACTCTGTTTAAACAGTATTGTCCTGGTCAGTTCACTGGAAAGACACTATTTAAACAGTATGGTCCTGGTCAGTTCACTGGAAAGACACTCTATTTGAACAGTATGGTCCTGGTCAGTTCACTGGAAAGACACTCTATTTAAACAGTATGGTCCTGGTCAGTTCACTGAAAACAGTATGGTCCTGGTCAGTTCACTGGACAGACACTCTATTTGAACAGTATGGTCCTGGTCAGTTCACTGGAAAGACACTGTATTTAAACAGTATGGTCCTGGTCAGTTCACTGGAAAGACACTGTATTTAAACATTATGGTCCTGGTCAGTTCACTGGAAAGACACTCTTTTTTAAACAGTATGATCCTGGTCAGTTCACTGGACAGACACTCAATTTAAACAGTATGATCCTGGTCAGTTCACTGGAAACAGTATGGTCCTGGTCAGTCCAATGGAAAGACACTATTTAAACAGAATGGTCCTGGTCAGTTCACTGGACAGACACTCTATTTGAACAGTATGGTACTGGTCAGTTCACTGGAAACAGTATGGTCCTGGTCAGTTCACTGGAAAGACACTCAATTTAAACAGTATGATCCTGGTCAGTTCACTGGAAACAGTATGGTCCTGGTCAGTCCAATGGAAAGACACTATTTAAACAGTATGATCCTGGTCAGTTCACTGGAAAGACACTCTATTTAAACAGTATGGTCCTGGTCAGTTCACTGGAAACAGTATGGTCCTGGTCAGTTCACTGGACAGACACTCTATTTGAACAGTATGGTCCTGGTCAGTTCACTGGACAGACACTCTATTTAAACAGTATGGTCCTTGTCAGTTCACTGGAAATACACTCTATTTGAACAGTATGGTACCAGTCAGTTAACTATAAACAGTATGGTCCCAATCAGTTCACTGGAAAGACACACTATTTAAACAGTATGGTCCTTGTCAGTTCACTGGAAATACACACTATTTAAACAGTATGGTCCCAATCAGTTCACTGGAAACAGTATGGTCCTGGTCAGTTCACTGGAAACAGTATGGTCCTGGTCAGTTCACTGGACAGACACTCTATTTAAACAGTATGATCCTGGTCAGTTCACTGGAAACAGTATGGTCCTGGTCAGTCCAATGGAAAGACACTCTGTTTAAACAGTATTGTCCTGGTCAGTTCACTGGAAAGACACTCTATTTGAACAGTATGGTCCTGGTCAGTTCACTGGAAAGACACTCTATTTAAACAGTATGGTCCTGGTCAGTTCACTGAAAACAGTATGGTCCTGGTCAGTTCACTGGACAGACACTCTATTTGAACAGTATGGTCCTGGTCAGTTCACTGGAAAGACACTGTATTTAAACAGTATGGTCCTGGTCACTTCACTGGAAAGACACTGCATTTAAACAGTATGGTCCTGGTCAGTTCACTGGAAAGACACTCTTTTTAAACAGTATGATCCTGGTCAGTTCACTGGACAGACACTCAATTTAAACAGTATGATCCTGGTCAGTTCACTGGAAACAGTATGGTCCTGGTCAGTCCAATGGAAAGACACTATTTAAACAGAATGATCCTGGTCAGTTCACTGGACAGACACTCTATTTGAACAGTATGGTCCTGGTCACTTCACTGGAAACAGTATGGTCCTGGTCAGTTCACTGGAAAGACACTATTTGAACAGTATGATCCTGGTCAGTTCACTGGATTAGACACTCTATTTAAACAATATGGTCCTGGTCAGTTCACTGGAAACAGTATGGTCCTGGTCAGTTTACTGGAAAGACACTCTATTTAAACAGTATGGTCCTGGTCAGTTCACTGGAAACAGTATGGTCCTGGTCAGTCCAATGGAAAGACACTCTATTTAAACAGTATTGTCCTTGTCAGTTCACTGGAAGGACACTCTATTTAAACAGTATGGTCCTGGTCAGTTCACTGGAAAGACACTATTTGAACAGTATGGTCCTGGTCAGTTCACTGGAAAGACACTCTATTTAAACAGTATGGTCCTGGTCAGTTCACTGGAAAAAGTATGGTCCTGGTCGGTTCACTGTACAGACACTATTTGAACAGTATGGTCCTGGTCAGTTCACTGGACAGACACTCTATTTAAACAGTATGATCCTGGTCAGTTCACTGGAAACAGTATGGTCCTGGTCAGTCCAATGGAAAGACACTATTTAAACAGTATGATCCTGGTCAGTTCACTGGAAACACACTCTATTTAAACAGTATGATCCTGGTCAGTTCACTGGAAACAGTATGGTCCTGGTCAGTCCAATGGAAAGACACTCTGTTTAAACAGTATTGTCCTGGTCAGTTCACTGGAAAGACACTCTATTTAAACAGTATGGTCCTGGTCAGTTCACTGGAAAGAAACTCTATTTAAACAGTATGGTCCTGGTCAGTTCACTGAAAACAGTATGGTCCTGGTCAGTTCACTGGACAGACACTCTATTTGAACAGTATGGTACTGGTCAGTTCACTGGAAACAGTATGGTCCTGGTCAGTTCACTGGAAAGACACTGTATTTAAACAGTATGGTCCTGGTCAGTTCACTGGAAAGACACTGTATTTAAACATTATGGTCCTGGTCAGTTAACTGGAAAGACACTCTTTTTAAACAGTATGATCCTGGTCAGTTCACTGGACAGACACTCAATTTAAACAGTATGATCCTGGTCAGTTCACTGGAAACAGTATGGTCCTGGTCAGTCCAATGGAAAGACACTATTTAAACAGAATGATCCTGGTCAGTTCACTGGACAGACACTCTATTTGAACAGTATGGTACTGGTCAGTTCACTGGAAACAGTATGGTCCTGGTCAGTTCACTGGAAAGACACTCTATTTGAACAGTATGGTCCTGGTCACTTCACTGGAAACAGTATGGTCCTGGTCAGTTCACTGGAAATAAACTCTATTTAAACAGTATGGTCCTGGTCAGTTCACTGGAAAGACACTCTATTTGAACAGTATGATCCTGGTTAGTTTACTGGAAAGACACTCTATTTAAACAGTATGGTCCTGGTCAGTTCACTGGAAACAGTATGGTCCTGGTCAGTTCACTGGAAAGACACTCTATTTAAACAGTATGGTCCTGGTCAGTTCACTGGAAAGACACTGTATTTAAACAGTATGGTCCTGGTCAGTTCACTGGAAAGACACTCTATTTAAACAGTATGATCCTGGTCAGTTCACTGGAAAGACACTCTATTTAAACAGTATGGTCCTGGTCAGTTCACTGGAAAGACACTGTATTTAAACAATATGATCCTGGTCAGTTCACTGGAAAGACACTATTTAAACAGTATGATCCTGGTCAGTTCACTGGAAACAGTATGGTCCTGGTCAGTCCAATGGAAAGACACTATTTAAACAGTATGATCCTGGTCAGTTCACTGGAAACAGTATGGTCCTGGTCAGTCCAATGGAAAGACACTCTGTTTAAACAGTATTGTCCTGGTCAGTTCACTGGAAAGACACTATTTAAACAGTATGGTCCTGGTCAGTTCACTGGAAAGACACTCTATTTGAACAGTATGGTCCTGGTCAGTTCACTGGAAAGACACTCTATTTAAACAGTATGGTCCTGGTCAGTTCACTGAAAACAGTATGGTCCTGGTCAGTTCACTGGACAGACACTCTATTTGAACAGTATGGTCCTGGTCAGTTCACTGGAAAGACACTGTATTTAAACAGTATGGTCCTGGTCAGTTCACTGGAAAGACACTGTATTTAAACATTATGGTCCTGGTCAGTTCACTGGAAAGACACTCTTTTTAAACAGTATGATCCTGGTCAGTTCACTGGACAGACACTCAATTTAAACAGTATGATCCTGGTCAGTTCACTGGAAACAGTATGGTCCTGGTCAGTCCAATGGAAAGACACTATTTAAACAGAATGGTCCTGGTCAGTTCACTGGACAGACACTCTATTTGAACAGTATGGTACTGGTCAGTTCACTGGAAACAGTATGGTCCTGGTCAGTTCACTGGAAAGACACTCAATTTAAACAGTATGATCCTGGTCAGTTCACTGGAAACAGTATGGTCCTGGTCAGTCCAATGGAAAGACACTATTTAAACAGTATGATCCTGGTCAGTTCACTGGAAAGACACTCTATTTAAACAGTATGGTCCTGGTCAGTTCACTGGAAACAGTATGGTCCTGGTCAGTTCACTGGACAGACACTCTATTTGAACAGTATGGTCCTGGTCAGTTCACTGGACAGACACTCTATTTAAACAGTATGGTCCTTGTCAGTTCACTGGAAATACACTCTATTTGAACAGTATGGTACCAGTCAGTTAACTATAAACAGTATGGTCCCAATCAGTTCACTGGAAAGACACACTATTTAAACAGTATGGTCCTTGTCAGTTCACTGGAAATACACACTATTTAAACAGTATGGTCCCAATCAGTTCACTGGAAACAGTATGGTCCTGGTCAGTTCACTGGAAACAGTATGGTCCTGGTCAGTTCACTGGACAGACACTGTATTTAAACAGTAGGGTCCTGGTCAGTTCACTGGAAAGATACTCTATTTAAACAGTAGGGTCCTGGTCAGTTCACTGGAAACAGTATGGTCCTGGTCAGTCCAATGGAAAGACACTATTTAAACAGAATGATCCTGGTCAGTTCACTGGACAGACACTCTATTTGAACAGTATGGTCCTGGTCACTTCACTGGAAACAGTATGGTCCTGGTCAGTTCACTGGAAAGACACTCTATTTAAACAGTATGGTCCTGGTCAGTTCACTGGAAAGACACTCTATTTGAACAGTATGGTCCTGTCACTTCACTGGAAACAGTATGGTCCTGGTCAGTTCATTGGAAAGACACTCTATTTGAACAGCATGGTCCTGGTCACTTCACTGAAAAAAAGTATGGTCCTGGTCAGTTCACTGGAAAGACACTCTATTTAAACAGTATGGTCCTGGTCAGTGCACTGGAAAGACACTGTATTTAAACAGTATGGTCCTGGTCAGTTCACTGGAAAGACACTGTATTTAAACAGTATGGTCCTGGTCAGTTCACTGGAAAGACACTCTATTTAAACAGTATGATCCTGGTCAGTTCACTGGAAAGACACTCTATTTAAACAGTATGATCCTTGTCAGTTCACTGGAAACAGTATGGTCCTGGTCAGTCCAATGGAAAGACACTCTGTTTAAACAGTATTGTCCTGGTCAGTTCACTGGAAAGACACTCTATTTGAACAGTATGGTCCTGGTCAGTTCACTGGAAAGACACTCTATTTAAACAGTATGGTCCTGGTCAGTTCACTGAAAACAGTATGGTCCTGGTCAGTTCACTGGACAGACACTCTATTTGAACAGTATGGTCCTGGTCAGTTCACTGGAAAGACACTGTATTTAAACAGTATGGTCCTGGTCACTTCACTGGAAAGACACTGCATTTAAACAGTATGGTCCTGGTCAGTTCACTGGAAAGACACTCTTTTTAAACAGTATGATCCTGGTCAGTTCACTGGACAGACACTCAATTTAAACAGTATGATCCTGGTCAGTTCACTGGAAACAGTATGGTCCTGGTCAGTCCAATGGAAAGACACTATTTAAACAGAATGATCCTGGTCAGTTCACTGGACAGACACTCTATTTGAACAGTATGGTCCTGGTCACTTCACTGGAAACAGTATGGTCCTGGTCAGTTCACTGGAAAGACACTATTTGAACAGTATGATCCTGGTCAGTTCACTGGATTAGACACTCTATTTAAACAATATGGTCCTGGTCAGTTCACTGGAAACAGTATGGTCCTGGTCAGTTTACTGGAAAGACACTCTATTTAAACAGTATGGTCCTGGTCAGTTCACTGGAAACAGTATGGTCCTGGTCAGTCCAATGGAAAGACACTATTTAAACAGAATGATCCTGGTCAGTTCACTGGACAGACACTCTATTTGAACAGTATGGTCCTGGTCACTTCACTGGAAACAGTATGGTCCTGGTCAGTTCACTGGAAAGACACTATTTGAACAGTATGATCCTGGTCAGTTCACTGGATTAGACACTCTATTTAAACAATATGGTCCTGGTCAGTTCACTGGAAACAGTATGGTCCTGGTCAGTTTACTGGAAAGACACTCTATTTAAACAGTATGGTCCTGGTCAGTTCACTGGAAACAGTATGGTCCTGGTCAGTCCAATGGAAAGACACTCTATTTAAACAGTATTGTCCTTGTCAGTTCACTGGAAGGACACTCTATTTAAACAGTATGGTCCTGGTCAGTTCACTGGAAAGACACTATTTGAACAGTATGGTCCTGGTCAGTTCACTGGAAAGACACTCTATTTAAACAGTATGGTCCTGGTCAGTTCACTGGAAAAAGTATGGTCCTGGTCGGTTCACTGTACAGACACTATTTGAACAGTATGGTCCTGGTCAGTTCACTGGACAGACACTCTATTTAAACAGTATGATCCTGGTCAGTTCACTGGAAACAGTATGGTCCTGGTCAGTTCACTGGAAACAGTATGGTCCTGGTCAGTTCACTGGACAGACACTGTATTTAAACAGTAGGGTCCTGGTCAGTTCACTGGAAAGATACTCTATTTAAACAGTAGGGTCCTGGTCAGTTCACTGGAAACAGTATGGTCCTGGTCAGTCCAATGGAAAGACACTATTTAAACAGAATGATCCTGGTCAGTTCACTGGACAGACACTCTATTTGAACAGTATGGTCCTGGTCACTTCACTGGAAACAGTATGGTCCTGGTCAGTTCACTGGAAAGACACTCTATTTAAACAGTATGGTCCTGGTCAGTTCACTGGAAAGACACTCTATTTGAACAGTATGGTCCTGTCACTTCACTGGAAACAGTATGGTCCTGGTCAGTTCATTGGAAAGACACTCTATTTGAACAGCATGGTCCTGGTCACTTCACTGAAAAAAGTATGGTCCTGGTCAGTTCACTGGAAAGACACTCTATTTAAACAGTATGGTCCTGGTCAGTTCACTGGAAAGACACTCTATTTAAACAGTATGGTCCTGGTCAGTTCACTGGAAAGACACTGTATTTAAACAGTATGGTCCTGGTCAGTTCACTGGAAAGACACTCTATTTAAACAGTATGATCCTGGTCAGTTCACTGGAAAGACACTCTATTTAAACAGTATGATCCTGGTCAGTTCACTGGAAACAGTATGGTCCTGGTCAGTCCAATGGAAAGACACTCTGTTTAAACAGTATTGTCCTGGTCAGTTCACTGGAAAGACACTCTATTTGAACAGTATGGTCCTGGTCAGTTCACTGGAAAGACACTCTATTTAAACAGTATGGTCCTGGTCAGTTCACTGAAAACAGTATGGTCCTGGTCAGTTCACTGGACAGACACTCTATTTGAACAGTATGGTCCTGGTCAGTTCACTGGAAAGACACTGTATTTAAACAGTATGGTCCTGGTCACTTCACTGGAAAGACACTGCATTTAAACAGTATGGTCCTGGTCAGTTCACTGGAAAGACACTCTTTTTAAACAGTATGATCCTGGTCAGTTCACTGGACAGACACTCAATTTAAACAGTATGATCCTGGTCAGTTCACTGGAAACAGTATGGTCCTGGTCAGTCCAATGGAAAGACACTATTTAAACAGAATGATCCTGGTCAGTTCACTGGACAGACACTCTATTTGAACAGTATGGTCCTGGTCACTTCACTGGAAACAGTATGGTCCTGGTCAGTTCACTGGAAAGACACTATTTGAACAGTATGATCCTGGTCAGTTCACTGGATAGACACTCTATTTAAACAATATGGTCCTGGTCAGTTCACTGGAAACAGTATGGTCCTGGTCAGTTCACTGGAAAGACACTCTATTTAAACAGTATGGTCCTGGTCAGTTCACTGGAAACAGTATGGTCCTGGTCAGTCCAATGGAAAGACACTCTATTTAAACAGTATTGTCCTTGTCAGTTCACTGGAAGGACACTCTATTTAAACAGTATGGTCCTGGTCAGTTCACTGGAAAGACACTATTTGAACAGTATGGTCCTGGTCAGTTCACTGGAAAGACACTCTATTTAAACAGTATGGTCCTGGTCAGTTCACTGGAAAAAGTATGGTCCTGGTCGGTTCACTGTACAGACACTATTTGAACAGTATGGTCCTGGTCAGTTCACTGGACAGACACTCTATTTAAACAGTATGATCCTGGTCAGTTCACTGGAAATGCACTCTATTTAAACAGTATGGTCCTTGTCAGTTCACTGGAAATACACTCTATTTGAACAGTATGGTCCCAGTCAGTTCACTATAAACAGTATGGTCCCAATCAGTTCACTGGAAACAGTATGGTCCTGGTCAGTTCACTGGAAACAGTATGGTCCTGGTCAGTTCACTGGAAAGACACTCTATTTAAACAGTAGGGTCCTGGTCAGTTCACTGGAAACAGTATGGTCCTGGTCAGTCCAATGGAAAGACACTATTTAAACAGAATGATCCTGGTCAGTTCACTGGACAGACACTCTATTTGAACAGTATGGTCCTGGTCACTTCACTGGAAACAGTATGGTCCTGGTCAGTTCACTGGAAAGACACTCTATTTAAACAGTATGGTCCTGGTCAGATCACTGGAAAGACACTCTATTTGAACAGTATGGTCCTGGTCACTTCACTGGAAACAGTATGGTCCTGGTCAGTTCATTGGAAAGACACTCTATTTGAACAGCATGGTCCTGGTCACTTCACTGGAAACAGTATGGTCCTGGTCAGTTCACTGGAAAGACACTCTATTTGAACAGTATGATCCTGGTTAGTTTACTGGACAGACACTCTATTTAAACAGTATGGTCCTGGTCAGTTCACTGGAAACAGTATGGTCCTGGTCAGTCCAATGGAAAGACACTCTGTTTAAACAGTATTGTCCTGGTCAGTTCACTGGAAAGACACTCTATTTGAAGAGTATGGTCCTGGTCAGTTCACTGGAAAGACACTCTATTTAAACAGTATGGTCCTGGTCAGTTCACTGAAAACAGTATGGTCCTGGTCAGTTCACTGGACAGACACTCTATTTGAACAGTATGGTCCTGGTCAGTTCACTGGAAAGACACTGTATTTAAACAGTATGGTCCTGGTCACTTCACTGGAAAGACACTGTATTTAAACAGTATGGTCCTGGTCAGTTCACTGGAAAGACACTCTTTTTAAACAGTATGATCCTGGTCAGTTCACTGGACAGACACTCTATTTGAACAGTATGGTCCTGGTCACTTCACTGGAAACAGTATGGTCCTGGTCAGTTCACTGGAAAGACACTCTATTTAAACAGTATGGTCCTGGTCAGATCACTGGAAAGACACTCTATTTGAACAGTATGGTCCTGGTCACTTCACTGGAAACAGTATGGTCCTGGTCAGTTCATTGGAAAGACACTCTATTTGAACAGCATGGTCCTGGTCACTTCACTGGAAACAGTATGGTCCTGGTCAGTTCACTGGAAAGACACTCTATTTGAACAGTATGATCCTGGTTAGTTTACTGGACAGACACTCTATTTAAACAGTATGGTCCTGGTCAGTTCACTGGAAACAGTATGGTCCTGGTCAGTCCAATGGAAAGACACTCTGTTTAAACAGTATTGTCCTGGTCAGTTCACTGGAAAGACACTCTATTTGAAGAGTATGGTCCTGGTCAGTTCACTGGAAAGACACTCTATTTAAACAGTATGGTCCTGGTCAGTTCACTGAAAACAGTATGGTCCTGGTCAGTTCACTGGACAGACACTCTATTTGAACAGTATGGTCCTGGTCAGTTCACTGGAAAGACACTGTATTTAAACAGTATGGTCCTGGTCACTTCACTGGAAAGACACTGTATTTAAACAGTATGGTCCTGGTCAGTTCACTGGAAAGACACTCTTTTTAAACAGTATGATCCTGGTCAGTTCACTGGACAGACACTCAATTTAAACAGTATGATCCTGGTCAGTTCACTGGAACCAGTATGGTCCTGGTCAGTCCAATGGAAAGACACTATTTAAACAGAATGATCCTGGTCAGTTCACTAGACAGACACTCAATTTAAACAGTATGATCTTTGTCAGTTCACTAGAAACAGTATGGTCCTGGTCAGTCCAATGGAAAGACACTATTTAAACAGAATGATCCTGGTCATTTCACTGGACAGACACTCTATTTGAACAGTATGGTCCTGGTCACTTCACTGGAAACAGTATGGTCCTGGTCAGTTCACTGGAAAGACACTCTATTTAAACAGTATGGTCCTGGTAAGTTCACTGGAAAGACACTATTTGAACAGTATGATCCTGGTCAGTTCACTGGATTAGACACTCTATTTAAACAATATGGTCCTGGTCAGTTCACTGGAAACAGTATGGTCCTGGTCAGTTTACTGGAAAGACACTCTATTTAAACAGTATGGTCCTGGTCAGTTCACTGGAAAGACACTCTATTTAAACAGTATGGTCCTGGTCAGTTCACTGGAAAGACACTCTATTTAAAAAGTATGGTCCTGGTAAGATAACTGGAAAGACACTGTATTTAAACAATATGGTCCTGGTCAGTTCACTGGAAAGACACTCTATTTAAACAGTATGGTCCTGGTCAGTTCACTGGAAACAGTATGGTCCTGGTCAGTCCAATGGAAAGACACTCTATTTAAACAGTATTGTCCTTGTCAGTTCACTGGAAGGACACTCTATTTAAACAGTATGGTCCTGGTCAGTTCACTGGAAAGACACTCTATTTAAACAGTATGGTCCTGGTCAGTTCACTGGAAACAGTATGGTCCTGGTCAGTTCACTGGAAAGACACTGTATTTAAACAGTATGGTCCTGGTCAGTTCACTGGAAAGACACTCTTTTTAAACAGTATGATCCTGGTCAGTTCACTGGACAGACACTCAATTTAAACAGTATGATCTTTGTCAGTTCACTAGAAACAGTATGGTCCTGGTCAGTTCACTGGAAAGACACTCTATTTAAACAGTATGGTCCTGGTCAGTTCACTGGAAACAGTATGGTCCTGGTCAGTTCACTGGAAAGACACTCTATTTAAACAGTATGGTCCTGGTCAGTTCACTGGAAAGACACTCTATTTAAACAGTATGATCCTGGTCAGTTCACTGGACAGACACTCTATTTAAACAATATGGTCCTGGTCAGTTCACTGGAAACAGTATGGTCCTGGTCAGTTCACTGGAAAGACACTCTATTTAAACAGTATGGTCCTGGTAAGATAACTGGAAAGACACTCTATTTAAACAGTATGGTCCTTGTCAGTTCACTGGAAATACACTCTATTTGAACAGTATGGTCCAGTCAGTTCACTATAAACAGTATGGTCCCAATCAGTTCACTGGAAAGACACACTATTTAAACAGTATGGTCCTGGTCAGTTCACTGGAAATACACTCTATTTGAACAGTATGGTCCCAGTCAGTTCACTATAAACAGTATGGTCCCTAGTCAGTTCACTGGAAACAGTATGGTCCTGGTCAGTTCACTGGAAAGACACTGTATTTAAACAGTATGGGTCCTGGTCAGTTCACTGGAAAGACACTCTATTTAAACAGTATGGGTCCTGGTCACTTCACTGGAAACAGTATGGTCCTGGTCAGTCCAATGGAAAGACACTCATTTAAACAGTATAATCCTGGTCAGTTCACTGGACAGACACTCTATTTGAACAGTATGGTCCTGGTCACTTCACTGGAAACAGTATGGTCCTGGTCAGTTCACTGGAAAGACACTCTATTTGAACAGTATGGTCCTGGTCACTTCACTGGAAACAGTATGGTCCTGGTCAGTTCACTGGAAAGACACTCTATTTAAACAGTATGGTCCTGGTCAGTTCACTGGAAAGACACTCTATTTGAACAGTATGATCCTGGTCAGTTACTGGAAAGACACTCTATTTAAACAGTATGGTCCTGGTCAGTTCACTGGAAACAGTATGGTCCTGGTCAGTTCACTGGAAAGACACTCTATTTAAACAGTATGGTCCTGGTCAGTTCACTGGAAAGACACTCTATTTAAACAATATGATCCTGGTCAGTTCACTGGAAAGACACTCTATTTAAACAGTATGATCCTGGTCAGTTCACTGGAAAACAGTATGGTCCTGGTCAGTTCACTGGAAAGACACTTATTTAAACAGTATGATCCTGGTCAGTTCACTGGAAAGACACTCTATTTAAACAGTATGGTCCTGGTCAGTTCACTGGAAACAGTATGGTCCTGGTCAGTTCACTGGAAAGACACTCTATTTAAACAGTATTGTCCTGGTCAGTTCACTGGAAAGACACTCTATTTAAACAGTATGGTCCTGGTCAGTTCACTGGAAAGACACTCTATTTAAACAGTATGGTCCTGGTCAGTTCACTGAAAACAGTATGGTCCTGGTCAGTTCACTGGAAAGACACTTTATTTGAACAGTATGGTACTGGTCAGTTCACTGGAAACAGTATGGTCCTGGTCAGTTCACTGGAAAGACACTCTATTTAAACAGTATGGTCCTGGTCAGTTCACTGGAAAGACACTGTATTTAAACATTATGGTCCTGGTCAGTTCACTGGAAAGACACTCTTTTTAAACAGTATGATCCTGGTCAGTTCACTGGACAGACACTCAATTTAAACAGTATGATCCTGGTCACTTCACTGGAAACAGTATGGTCCTGGTCAGTTCAATGGAAAGACACTCTATTTAAACAGAATGATCCTGGTCAGTTCACTGGAAAGACACTCTATTTGAACAGTATGGTCCTGGTCACTTCACTGGAAACAGTATGGTCCTGGTCAGTTCACTGGAAAGACACTCTATTTGAACAGTATGGTCCTGGTCACTTCACTGGAAACAGTATGGTCCTGGTCAGTTCACTGGAAATACACTCTATTTAAACAGTATGGTCCTGGTCAGTTCACTGGAAAGACACTCTATTTGAACAGTATGATCCTGGTCAGTTCACTGGAAAGACACTCTATTTAAACAGTATGGTCCTGGTCAGTTCACTGGAAACAGTATGGTCCTGGTCAGTTCACTGGAAAGACACTCTATTTAAACAGTATGGTCCTGGTCAGTTCACTGGAAAGACACTCTATTTAAACAGTATGGTCCTGGTCAGTTCACTGGAAAGACACTCTATTTAAACAGTATGATCCTGGTCAGTTCACTGGAAAGACACTATTTAAACAGTATGGTCCTGGTCAGTTCACTGGAAAGACACTGTATTTAAACAATATGATCCTGGTCAGTTCACTGGAAAGACACTCTATTTAAACAGTATGATCCTGGTCAGTTCACTGGAAACAGTATGGTCCTGGTCAGTCCAATGGAAAGACACTCATTTAAACAGTATGATCCTGGTCAGTTCACTGGAAACAGTATGGTCCTGGTCAGTCCAATGGAAAGACACTCTGTTTAAACAGTATTGTCCTGGTCAGTTCACTGGAAAGACACTCTATTTGAACAGTATGGTCCTGGTCAGTTCACTGGAAAGACACTCTATTTAAACAGTATGATCCTGGTCAGTTCACTGGAAAGACACTCTATTTAAACAGTATGATCCTGGTCAGTTCACTGAAAACAGTATGGTCCTGGTCAGGTCACTGGACAGACACTCTATTTGAACAGTATGGTCCTGGTCAGTTCACTGGAAAGACACTCTATTTAAACAGTATGGTCCTGGTCAGTTCACTGGAAAGACACTGTATTTAAACAGTATGGTCCTGGTCAGTTCACTGGAAAGACACTCTTTTTAAACAGTATGATCCTGGTCAGTTCACTGGACAGACACTCAATTTAAACAGTATGATCCTGGTCAGTTCATTGGAAACAGTATGGTCCTGGTCAGTCCAATGGAAAGACACTATTTAAACAGTATGATCCTGGTCAGTTCACTGGACAGACACTCTATTTGAACAGTATGGTCCTGGTCACTTCACTGGAAACAGTATGGTCCTGGTCAGTTCACTGGAAAGACACTCTATTTAAACAGTATGATCCTGGTCAGTTCACTGGAAACAGTATGGTCCTGGTCAGTCCACTGGAAAGACACTATTTAAACAGTATGATCCTGGTCAGTTCACTGGAAAGACACTCTATTTGAACAGTATGGTCCTGGTCACTTCACTGGAAACAGTATGGTCCTGGTCAGTTCACTGGAAAGACACTCTATTTGAACAGTATGGTCCTGGTCAGTTCACTGGAAGACACTCTATTTAAACAGTATGATCCTGGTCAGTTCACTGGAAATACACTCTATTTAAACAGTATGGTCCAGTCAGTAAAAGTATGGTCCCAATCAGTTCACTGGAAAGACACTCTATTTAAACAGTATGGTCCTTGTCAGTTCACTGGAAATACACTCTATTTAAACAGTATGGTCCCGGTCAGTTCACTGGAAACAGTATGGTCCTGGTCAGTTCACTGGAAAACAGTATGGTCCTGGTCAGTTCACTGGAAAGACACTCTATTTAAACAGTATGATCCTGGTCAGTTCATTGGAAACAGTATGGTCCTGGTCAGTCCAATGGAAAGACACTCTATTTAAACAGTATGGTCCTGGTCAGTTCACTGGAAAGACACTCTATTTGAACAGTATGATCCTGGTCAGTTCACTGGAAAGACACTCTATTTAAACAGTATGGTCCTGGTCAGTTCACTGGAAAACAGTATGGTCCTGGTCAGTTCACTGGAAAGACACTCTATTTAACAGTATGGTCCTGGTCAGTTCACTGGAAAGACACTCTATTTAAACAGTATGGTCCTGGTCAGTTCACTGGAAAGACACTGTATTTAAACAGTATGGTCCTGGTCAGTTCACTGGAAAGACACTCTTTTTAAACAGTATGATCCTGGTCAGTTCACTGGACAGACACTCAATTTAAACAGTATGATCCTGGTCAGTTCACTGGAAACAGTATGGTCCTGGTCAGTCCAATGGAAAGACACTATTTAAACAGAATGATCCTGGTCAGTTCACTGGACAGACACTCTATTTGAACAGTATGGTCCTGGTCACTTCACTGGAAACAGTATGGTCCTGGTCAGTTCACTGGAAAGACACTCTATTTAAACAGTATGGTCCTGGTCAGTTCACTGGAAAGACACTCTATTTGAACAGTATGGTCCTGGTCACTTCACTGGAAACAGTATGGTCCTGGTCAGTTTACTGGAAAGACACTCTATTTAAACAGTATGGTCCTGGTCAGTTCACTGGAAACAGTATGGTCCTGGTCAGTCCAATGGAAAGACACTCTATTTAAACAGTATGGTCCTGGTCAGTTCACTGGAAAGACACTCTATTTAAACAGTATGGTCCTGGTCAGTTCACTGGAAAGACACTCTATTTGAACAGTATGATCCTGGTCAGTTCACTGGACAGACACTCTATTTAAACAGTATGGTCCTGGTCAGTTCACTGGAAAACAGTATGGTCCTGGTCAGTTCACTGGAAAGACACTCATTTAAACAGTATGATCCTGGTCAGTTCACTGGAAAGACACTCTATTTAAACAGTATGGTCCTGGTCAGTTCACTGGAAACAGTATGGTCCTGGTCAGTTCACTGGAAAGACACTCTATTTAAACAGTATGATCCTGGTCAGTTCACTGGAAAGACACTCTATTTAAACAGTATGATCCTGGTCAGTTCACTGGAAACAGTATGGTCCTGGTCAGTTCACTGGAAAGACACTCTATTTAAACAGTATTGTCCTGGTCAGTTCACTGGAAAGACACTCTATTTAAACAGTATGGTCCTGGTCAGTTCACTGGAAAGACACTCTATTTAAACAGTATGGTCCTGGTCAGTTCACTGAAAACAGTATGGTCCTGGTCAGTTCACTGGAAAGACACTCTATTTGAAACAGTATGGTCCTGGTCAGTTCACTGGAAACAGTATGGTCCTGGTCAGTTCACTGGACAGACACTCTATTTAAACAGTATGGTCCTGGTCAGTTCACTGGAAAGACACTGTATTTAAACAGTATGGTCCTGGTCAGTTCACTGGAAAGACACTCTATTTAAACAGTATGATCCTGGTCAGTTCACTGGACAGACACTCTATTTAAACAGTATGATCCTGGTCAGTTCACTGGAAACAGTATGGTCCTGGTCAGTTCACTGGAAAGACACTCTATTTAAACAGATATGATCCTGGTCAGTTCACTGGAAAGACACTCTATTTGAACAGTATGGTCCTGGTCACTTCACTGGAAACAGTATGGTCCTGGTCAGTTCACTGGAAAGACACTCTATTTGAAACAGTATGGTCCTGGTCACTTCACTGGAAACAGTATGGTCCTGGTCAGTTCACTGGAAAGACACTCTATTTAAACAGTATGGTCCTGGTCAGTTCACTGGAAAGACACTCTATTTGAACAGTATGATCCTGGTCAGTTTACTGGAAAGACACTCTATTTAAACAGTATGGTCCTGGTCAGTTCACTGGAAACAGTATTGTCCTGGTCAGTTCACTGGAAAGACACTCTATTTAAACAGTATGGTCCTGGTCAGTTCACTGGAAAGACACTCTATTTAAACAGTATGGTCCTGGTCAGTTCACTGGAAAGACACTCTATTTAAACAGTATGATCCTGGTCAGTTCACTGGAAAGACACTCTATTTAAACAGTATGGTCCTGGTCAGTTCACTGGAAAGACACTCTATTTAAACAATATGATCCTGGTCAGTTCACTGGAAAGACACTCTATTTAAACAGTATGATCCTGGTCAGTTCACTGGAAACAGTATGGTCCTGGTCAGTTCACTGGAAAGACACTATTTAAACAGTATGATCCTGGTCAGTTCACTGGAAACAGTATGGTCCTGGTCAGTCCAATGTAAAAACACTCTATTGAAACAGTATTGTCCTTGTCAGTTCACTGGAAAGACACTCTATTTAAACAGTATGGTCCTGGTCAGTTCACTGGAAAGACACTCTATTTAAACAGTATGGTTATGGTCAGTTCACTGGAAAGACACTCTATTTAAACAGTATGATCCTGGTCAGTTCACTGGAAAACAGTATGGTCCTGGTCAGTTCACTGGAAAGACACTCTATTTGAACAGTATGGTCCTGGTCAGTTCACTGGAAAGACACTCTATTTAAACAGTATGGTCCTGGTCAGTTCACTGGAAAGACACTGTATTTAAACAGTATGGTCCTGGTCAGTTCACTGGAAAGACACTCTTTTTAAACAGTATGATCCTGGTCAGTTCACTGGACAGACACTCAATTTAAACAGTATGATCCTGGTCAGTTCATTGGAAACAGTATGGTCCTGGTCAGTCCAATGGAAAGACACTATTAAAACAGAATGATCCTGGTCAGTTCACTGGACAGACACTCTATTTGAACAGTATGGTCCTGGTCACTTCACTGGAAACAGTATGGTCCTGGTCAGTTCACTGGACAGACACTCAATTTAAACAGTATGATCCTGGTCAGTTCACTGGAAACAGTATGGTCCTGGTCAGTCCAATGGAAAGACACTATTTAAACTGAATGATCCTGGTCAGTTCACTGGACAGACACTCTATTTGAACAGTATGGTCCTGGTCAGTTCACTGGAAACAGTATGGTCCTGGTCAGTTCACTGGAAAGACACTCTATTTAAACAGTATGGTCCTGGTCAGTTCACTGGAAAGACACTCTATTTGAACAGTATGATCCTGGTCAGTTCACTGGAAAGACACTCTATTTAAACAGTATGGTCCTGGTCAGTTACTGTAAACAGTATGGTCCTGGTCAGTTCACTGGAAAGACACTCTATTTAAACAGTATGGTCCTGGTCAGTTCACTGGACAGACACTCTATTTGAACAGTATGGTCCTGGTCAGTTCACTGGAAACAGTATGGTCCTGGTCATTTCACTGGAAACAGTATGGTCCTGGTCAGTTCACTGGAAAGACACTCTATTTAAACAGTATGCTCCTGGTCAGTTCACTGGAAAGACACTCTATTTAAACAGTATGGTCCTGGTCAGTTCACTGGAAACAGTATGGTCCTGGTCAGTCCAATGGAAAGACACTATTTAAACAGAATGATCCTGGTCAGTTCACTGGACAGACACTCTATTTGAACAGTATGGTCCTGGTCACTTCACTGGAAACAGTATGGTCCTGGTCAGTTCACTGGAAAGACACTCTATTTAAACAGTATGGTCCTGGTCAGTTCACTGGAAAGACACTCTATTTGAACAGTATGGTCCTGGTCACTTCACTGGAAACAGTATGGTCCTGGTCAGTTCACTGGAAAGACACTCTATTTGAACAGTATGGTCCTGGTCACTTCACTGGAAACAGTATGGTCCTGGTCAGTTCACTGGAAAGACACTCTATTTAAACAGTATGGTCCTGGTCAGTTCACTGGAAAGACACTCTATTTAAACAGTATGGTCCTGGTCAGTTCACTGGAAAGACACTCTATTTAAACAGTATGGTCCTGGTCAGTTCACTGGAAAGACACTCTATTTAAACAGTATGATCCTGGTCAGTTCACTGGAAAGACACTCTATTTAAACAGTATGATCCTGGTCAGTTCACTGGAAACAGTATGGTCCTGGTCAGTCCAATGGAAAGACACTCTATTTAAACAGTATGATCCTGGTCAGTTCACTGGAAAGACACTCTATTTAAACAGTATGGTCCTGGTCAGTTCACTGGAAAGACACTCTATTTAAACAGTATGATCCTGGTCAGTTCACTGGAAAACAGTATGGTCCTGGTCAGTTCACTGGACAGACACTCTATTTGAACAGTATGATCCTGGTCAGTTCACTGGAAAGACACTCTATTTAAACAGTATGGTCCTGGTCAGTTCACTGGAAAGACACTGTATTTAAACAGTATGGTCCTGGTCAGTTCACTGGAAAGACACTCTTTTTAAACAGTATGATCCTGGTCAGTTCACTGGACAGACACTCAATTTAAACAGTATGATCCTGGTCAGTTCACTGGAAAGCAGTATGGTCCTGGTCAGTCCAATGGAAAGACACTATTTAAACAGTATGATCCTGGTCAGTTCACTGGACAGACACTCTATTTGAACAGTATGGTCCTGGTCACTTCACTGGAAACAGTATGGTCCTGGTCAGTTCACTGGAAAGACACTCTATTTAAACAGTATGGTCCTGGTCAGTTCACTGGAAAGACACTCTATTTAAACAGTATGGTCCTGGTCACTTCACTGGAAACAGTATGGTCCTGGTCAGTTCACTGGAAAGACACTCTATTTGAACAGTATGGTCCTGGTCACTTCACTGGAAACAGTATGGTCCTGGTCAGTTCACTGGAAAGACACTGTATTTAAACAGTATGATCCTGGTCAGTTCACTGGACAGACACTCTATTTGAACAGTATGGTCCTGGTCACTTCACTGGAAACAGTATGGTCCTGGTCAGTTCACTGGAAAGACACTCTATTTAAACAGTATGATCCTGGTCAGTTCACTGGAAAGACACTCTATTTGAACAGTATGATCCTGGTCAGTTCACTAAACAGTATGGTCCTGGTCAGTTCACTGGAAAGACACTCTATTTAAACAGTATGATCCTGGTCAGTTCACTGGAAACAGTATGGTCCTGGTCAGTTCAATGAAAGACACTCTATTTAAACAGTATGATCCTGGTCAGTTCACTGGAAAGACACTCTATTTAAACAGTATGGTCCTGGTCAGTTCACTGGAAAGACACTCTATTTAAACAGTATGATCCTGGTCAGTTCACTGGAAAGACACTCTATTTAAACAGTATGATCCTGGTCAGTTCACTGGAAAACAGTATGGTCCTGGTCAGTTCACTGGAAAGACACTTATTTAAACAGTATGATCCTGGTCAGTTCACTGGAAAGACACTCTATTTGAACAGTATGATCCTGGTCAGTTCACTGGAAACAGTATGGTCCTGGTCATTTACTGAAACAGTATGGTCCTGGTCAGTTCACTGGAAAGACACTCTATTTAAACAGTATGGTCCTGGTCAGTTCACTGGAAAGACACTCAATTTAAACAGTATGATCCTGGTCAGTTCACTGGAAACAGTATGGTCCTGGTCAGTCCAATGGAAAGACACTATTTAAACAGAATGATCCTGGTCAGTTCACTGGACAGACACTCTATTTGAACAGTATGGTCCTGGTCACTTCACTGGAAACAGTATGGTCCTGGTCAGTTCACTGGAAAGACACTCTATTTAAACAGTATGGTCCTGGTCAGTTCACTGGAAAGACACTCTATTTGAACAGTATGGTCCTGGTCACTTCACTGGAAACAGTATGGTCCTGGTCAGTTCACTGGAAAGACACTCTATTTAAACAGTATGGTCCTGGTCACTTCACTGGAAACAGTATGGTCCTGGTCAGTTCACTGGAAAGACACTCTATTTAAACAGTATGGTCCTGGTCAGTTCACTGGAAAGACACTCTATTTAAACAGTATGGTCCTGGTCAGTTCACTGGAAAGACACTCTATTTAAACAGTATGGTCCTGGTCAGTTCACTGGAAAGACACTCTATTTAAACAGTATGATCCTGGTCAGTTCACTGGACAGACACTCTATTTAAACAGTATGGTCCTGGTCAGTTCACTGGAAACAGTATGGTCCTGGTCAGTTCACTGGAAAGACACTCTATTTAAACAGTATGATCCTGGTCAGTTCACTGGAAAGACACTCTATTTAAACAGTATGGTTATGGTCAGTTCACTGGAAAGACACTCTATTTAAACAGTATGGTCCTGGTCAGTTCACTGGAAACAGTATGGTCCTGGTCAGTTCACTGGAAAGACACTCTATTTAAACAGTATGGTCCTGGTCAGTTCACTGGAAAGACACTCTATTTAAACAGTATGGTCCTGGTCAGTTCACTGGAAAGACACTGTATTTAAACAGTATGGTCCTGGTCAGTTCACTGGAAATACACTCTTTTTAAACAGTATGATCCTGGTCAGTTCACTGGACAGACACTCAATTTAAACAGTATGATCCTGGTCAGTTCATTGGAAACAGTATGGTCCTGGTCAGTCCAATGGAAAGACACTATTAAAACAGAATGATCCTGGTCAGTTCACTGGACAGACACTCTATTTGAACAGTATGGTCCTGGTCACTTCACTGGAAACAGTATGGTCCTGGTCAGTTCACTGGAAAGACACTCTATTTAAACAGTATGATCCTGGTCAGTTCACTGGAAAGACACTCTATTTGAACAGTATGGTCCTGGTCACTTCACTGGAAACAGTATGGTCCTGGTCAGTTCACTGGAAAGACACTCTATTTGAACAGTATGGTCCTGGTCACTTCACTGGAAACAGTATGGTCCTGGTCAGTTCACTGGAAAGACACTCTATTTAAACAGTATGGTCCTGGTCAGTTCACTGGAAAGACACTCTATTTGAACAGTATGGTCCTGGTCAGTCCAATGGAAATACACTATTAAAACAGAATGATCCTTGTCAGTTCACTGGACAGACACTCTATTTAAACAGTATGATCCTGGTCAGTTCACTGGAAAACAGTATGGTCCTGGTCAGTTCACTGGAAAGACACTCTATTTAAACAGTATGATCCTGGTCAGTTCACTGGAAAGACACTCTATTTAAACAGTATGATCCTGGTCAGTTCACTGGAAACAGTATGGTCCTGGTCAGTTCACTGGAAAGACACTCTATTTAAACAGTATGGTCCTGGTCAGTTCACTGGAAAGACACTCTATTTAAACAGTATGATCCTGGTCAGTTCACTGGAAAGACACTCTATTTAAACAGTATGATCCTGGTCAGTTCACTGGAAACAGTATGGTCCTGGTCAGTTCACTGGAAAGACACTCTATTTAAACAGTATGATCCTGGTCAGTTCACTGGAAAGACACTCTTTAACAGTATGGTCCTGGTCAGTCCACTGGAAAGACACTATTTAAAACAGTATGATCCTGGTCAGTTCACTGGACAGACACTCTATTTGAACAGCATGGTCCTGGTCACTTCACTGGAAACAGTATGGTCCTGGTCAGTTCACTGGAAAGACACTCTATTTAAACAGTATGATCCTGGTCAGTTCACTGGAAAGACACTCTATTTGAACAGTATGGTCCTGGTCACTTCACTGGAAACAGTATGGTCCTGGTCAGTTCACTGGAAAGACACTCTATTTAAACAGTATGGTCCTGGTCAGTTCACTGGAAAGACACTCTATTTAAACAGTATGGTCCTGGTCAGTTCACTGGAAAGACACTCTATTTAAACAGTATGATCCTGGTCAGTTCACTGGAAAGACACTCTATTTGAACAGTATGGTCCTGGTCAGTTCACTGGAAACAGTATGGTCCTGGTCAGTTCACTGGAAAGACACTCTATTTAAACAGTATGGTCCTGGTCAGTTCACTGGAAAGACACTCTATTTAAACAGTATGGTCCTGGTCAGTTCACTGGAAAGACACTCTATTTAAACAGTATGGTCCTGGTCAGTTCACTGGAAAGACACTCTATTTAAACAGTATGATCCTGGTCAGTTCACTGGAAAGACACTCTATTTAAACAGTATGATCCTGGTCAGTTCACTGGAAACAGTATGGTCCTGGTCAGTTCACTGGAAAGACACTCTATTTAAACAGTATGATCCTGGTCAGTTCACTGGAAAGACACTCTATTTAAACAGTATGGTCCTGGTCAGTTCACTGGAAAGACACTCTATTTAAACAGTATGGTCCTGGTCAGTTCACTGGACAGACACTCAATTTAAACAGTATGATCCTGGTCAGTTCACTGGAAACAGTATGGTCCTGGTCAGTCCAATGGAAAGACACTATTTAAAACAGAATGATCCTGGTCAGTTCACTGGACAGACACTCTATTTGAACAGTATGGTCCTGGTCACTTCACTGGAAACAGTATGGTCCTGGTCAGTTCACTGGAAAGACACTCTATTTAAACAGTATGGTCCTGGTCAGTTCACTGGAAAGACACTCTATTTGAACAGTATGGTCCTGGTCACTTCACTGGAAACAGTATGGTCCTGGTCAGTTCACTGGAAAGACACTCTATTTGAACAGTATGGTCCTGGTCACTTCACTGGAAACAGTATGGTCCTGGTCAGTTCACTGGAAAGACACTCTATTTAAACAGTATGGTCCTGGTCTGTTCACTGGAAAGACACTCTATTTGAACAGTATGATCCTGGTTAGTTTACTGGACAGACACTCTATTTAAACAGTATGGTCCTGGTCAGTTCACTGGAAACAGTATGGTCCTGGTCAGTTCACTGGAAAGACACTCTATTTAAACAGTATGATCCTGGTCAGTTCACTGGAAAGACACTCTATTTAAACAGTATGGTCCTGGTCAGTTCACTGGAAAGACACTCTATTTAAACAGTATGGTCCTGGTCAGTTCACTGGAAAGACACTGTATTTAAACAGTATGGTCCTGGTCAGTTCACTGGAAAGACACTCTATTTAAACAGTATGATCCTGGTCAGTTCACTGGAAAGACACTCTATTTAAACAGTATGGTCCTGGTCAGTTCACTGGAAAGACACTCTATTTAAACAGTATGATCCTGGTCAGTTCACTGGAAACAGTATGGTCCTGGTCAGTCCAATGGAAAGACACTATTTAAACAGAATGATCCTGGTCAGTTCACTGGACAGACACTCTATTTGAACAGTATGATCCTGGTCAGTTCACTGGAAACAGTATGGTCCTGGTCAGTCCAATGGAAAGACACTATTGAAACAGAATGATCCTGGTCAGTTCACTGGACAGACACTCTATTTGAACAGTATGGTCCTGGTCACTTCACTGGAAACAGTATGGTCCTGGTCAGTTCACTGGAAAGACACTCTATTTAAACAGTATGGTCCTGGTCAGTTCACTGGAAAGACACTCTATTTGAACAGTATGGTCCTGGTCACTTCACTGGAAACAGTATGGTCCTGGTCAGTTCACTGGAAAGACACTCTATTTGAACAGTATGGTCCTGGTCACTTCACTGGAAACAGTATGGTCCTGGTCAGTTCACTGGAAAGACACTCTATTTAAACAGTATGGTCCTGGTCAGTTCACTGGAAAGACACTCTATTTGAACAGTATGGTCCTGGTCACTTCACTGGAAACAGTATGGTCCTTGTCAGTTCACTGGACAGACACTCTATTTAAACAGTATGGTCCTGGTCACTTCACTGGAAACAGTATGGTCCTGGTCAGTTCACTGGAAAGACACTCTATTTAAACAGTATGGTCCTGGTCAGTTCACTGGAAAGACACTCTATTTGAACAGTATGATCCTGGTCAGTTCACTGGAAAGACACTCTATTTAAACAGTATGGTCCTGGTCAGTTCACTGGAAACAGTATGGTCCTGGTCAGTTCACTGGAAAGACACTCTATTTAAACAGTATGGTCCTGGTCAGTTCACTGGAAAGACACTCTATTTGAACAGTATGATCCTGGTCAGTTCACTGGAAAGACACTCTATTTAAACAGTATGGTCCTGGTCAGTTCACTGGAAAGACACTCTATTTAAACAGTATGGTCCTGGTCAGTTCACTGGAAAGACACTCTATTTAAACAGTATGGTCCTGGTCAGTTCACTGGAAAGACACTGTATTTAAACAATATGATCCTGGTCAGTTCACTGGAAAGACACTCTATTTAAACAGTATGATCCTGGTCAGTTCACTGGAAACAGTATGGTCCTGGTCAGTTCACTGGAAATACACTCTTTTTAAACAGTATGATCCTGGTCAGTTCACTGGACAGACACTGTATTTAAACAGTATGGTCCTGGTCAGTTCACTGGAAATACACTCTTTTTAAACAGTATGATCCTGGTCAGTTCACTGGACAGACACTCTATTTAAACAGTATGATCCTGGTCAGTTCACTGGAAACAGTATGGTCCTGGTCAGTCCAATGGAAAGACACTATTAAAACAGAATGATCCTGGTCAGTTCACTGGACAGACACTCTATTTGAACAGTATGGTCCTGGTCACTTCACTGGAAACAGTATGGTCCTGGTCAGTTCACTGGAAAGACACTCTATTTAAACAGTATGGTCCTGGTCAGTTCACTGGAAAGACACTCTATTTGAACAGTATGGTCCTGGTCACTTCACTGGAAACAGTATGGTCCTGGTCAGTTCACTGGAAAGACACTCTATTTGAACAGTATGGTCCTGGTCACTTCACTGGAAACAGTATGGTCCTGGTCAGTTTACTGGAAAGACACTCTATTTAAACAGTATGATCCTGGTCAGTTCACTGGAAAGACACTATTTAAACAGTATGATCCTGGTCAGTTCACTGGAAACAGTATGGTCCTGGTCAGTTCACTGGAAAGACACTCTATTTAAACAGTATGATCCTGGTTAGTTTACTGGACAGACACTCTATTTAAACAGTATGGTCCTGGTCAGTTCACTGGAAAGACACTCTATTTAAACAGTATGATCCTGGTCAGTTCACTGGAAAGACACTGTATTTAAACAGTATGGTCCTGGTCAGTTCACTGGAAAGACACTGTATTTAAACAGTATGGTCCTGGTCAGTTCACTGGAAAGACACTCTATTTAAACAGTATGATCCTGGTCAGTTCACTGGAAAGACACTCTATTTAAACAGTATGGTCCTGGTCAGTTCACTGGACAGACACTCAATTTAAACAGTATGATCCTGGTCAGTTCACTGGAAACAGTATGGTCCTGGTCAGTCCAATGGAAAGACACTATTTAAACAGAATGATCCTGGTCAGTACACTGGACAGACACTCTATTTGAACAGTATGGTCCTGGTCACTTCACTGGAAACAGTATGGTCCTGGTCAGTTCACTGGAAAGACACTCTATTTAAACAGTATGGTCCTGGTCAGTTCACTGGAAAGACACTCTATTTGAACAGTATGGTCCTGGTCACTTCACTGGAAACAGTATGGTCCTGGTCAGTTCACTGGAAAGACACTCTATTTGAACAGTATGGTCCTGGTCACTTCACTGGAAACAGTATGGTCCTGGTCAGTTCACTGGAAAGACACTCTATTTAAACAGTATGGTCCTGGTCTGTTCACTGGAAAGACACTCTATTTGAACAGTATGATCCTGGTTAGTTTACTGGACAGACACTCTATTTAAACAGTATGGTCCTGGTCAGTTCACTGGAAACAGTATGGTCCTGGTCAGTTCACTGGAAAGACACTCTATTTAAACAGTATGATCCTGGTCAGTTCACTGGAAAGACACTCTATTTAAACAGTATGGTCCTGGTCAGTTCACTGGAAAGACACTCTATTTAAACAGTATGGTCCTGGTCAGTTCACTGGAAAGACACTGTATTTAAACAGTATGGTCCTGGTCAGTTCACTGGAAAGACACTCTATTTAAACAGTATGATCCTGGTCAGTTCACTGGAAAGACACTCTATTTAAACAGTATGATCCTGGTCAGTTCACTGGAAAGACACTCTATTTAAACAGTATGGTCCTGGTCAGTTCACTGGACAGACACTCAATTTAAACAGTATGATCCTGGTCAGTTCACTGGAAACAGTATGGTCCTCGTCAGTCCAATGGAAAGACACTATTTAAACAGAATGATCCTGGTCAGTTCACTGGAAAGACACTCTATTTAAACAGTATGGTCCTGGTCAGTTCACTGGAAAGACACTCTTTTTAAACAGTATGATCCTGGTCAGTTCACTGGACAGACACTCAATTTAAACAGTATGATCCTGGTCAGTTCACTGGAAACAGTATGGTCCTGGTCAGTCCAATGGAAAGACACTATTTAAACAGAATGATCCTGGTCAGTTCACTGGACAGACACTCTATTTGAACAGTATGGTCCTGGTCACTTCACTGGAAACAGTATGGTCCTGGTCAGTTCACTGGAAAGACACTCTATTTAAACAGTATGGTCCTGGTCAGTTCACTGGAAAGACACTCTATTTGAACAGTATGATCCTGGTCACTTCACTGGAAACAGTATGGTCCTGGTCAGTTCACTGGAAAGACACTCTATTTGAACAGTATGGTCCTGGTCACTTCACTGGAAACAGTATGGTCCTGGTCAGTTCACTGGAAAGACACTCTATTTAAACAGTATGATCCTGGTCAGTTCACTGGACAGACACTCTATTTAAACAGTATGGTCCTGGTCAGTTCACTGGAAACAGTATGGTCCTGGTCAGTTCACTGGAAAGACACTCTATTTAAACAGTATGGTCCTGGTCAGTTCACTGGAAAGACACTCTATTTAAACAGTATGATCCTGGTCAGTTCACTGGAAAGACACTCTATTTAAACAGTATGGTCCTGGTCAGTTCACTGGAAAGACACTCTATTTAAACAGTATGGTCCTGGTCAGTTCACTGGAAAGACACTGTATTTAAACAGTATGGTCCTGGTCAGTTCACTGGAAAGACACTCTATTTAAACAGTATGATCCTGGTCAGTTCACTGGAAAGACACTCTATTTAAACAGTATGGTCCTGGTCAGTTCACTGGAAAGACACTCAATTTAAACAGTATGATCCTGGTCAGTTCACTGGAAACAGTATGGTCCTGGTCAGTCCAATGGAAAGACACTATTTAAACAGAATGATCCTGGTCAGTTCACTGGACAGACACTCTATTTGAACAGTATGGTCCTGGTCACTTCACTGGAAACAGTATGGTCCTGGTCAGTTCACTGGAAAGACACTCTATTTAAACAGTATGGTCCTGGTCAGTTCACTGGAAAGACACTCTATTTGAACAGTATGGTCCTGGTCACTTCACTGGAAACAGTATGGTCCTGGTCAGTTCACTGGAAAGACACTCTATTTGAACAGTATGGTCCTGGTCACTTCACTGGAAACAGTATGGTCCTGGTCAGTTCACTGGAAAGACACTCTATTTAAACAGTATGGTCCTGGTCTGTTCACTGGAAAGACACTCTATTTAAACAGTATGATCCTGGTCAGTTTACTGGACAGACACTCTATTTAAACAGTATGGTCCTGGTCAGTTCACTGGAAACAGTATGGTCCTGGTCAGTTCACTGGAAAGACACTCTATTTAAACAGTATGGTCCTGGTCAGTTCACTGGAAAGACACTCTATTTAAACAGTATGGTCCTGATCAGTTCACTGGAAAGACTCTCTATTTAAACAGTATGGTCCTGGTCAGTTCACTGGAAAGACACTCTATTTAAACAGTATGGTCCTGGTCAGTTCACTGGAAAGACACTCTATTTAAACAGTATGATCCTGGTCAGTTCACTGGAAAGACACTCTATTTAAACAGTATGATCCTGGTCAGTTCACTGGAAAGACACTCTATTTAAACAGTATGGTCCTGGTCAGTTCACTGGACAGACACTCTATTTAAACAGTATGATCCTGGTCACTTCACTGGAAACAGTATGGTCCTGGTCAGTTCAATGGAAAGACACTATTTAAACAGTATGATCCTGGTCAGTTCACTGGACAGACACTCTATTTGAAACAGTATGATCCTGGTCAGTTCACTGGAAACAGTATGGTCCTGGTCAGTTCACTGGAAAGACACTCTATTTAAACAGTATGATCCTGGTCAGTTCACTGGACAGACACTCTATTTGAACAGTATGGTCCTGGTCACTTCACTGGAAACAGTATGGTCCTGGTCAGTTCACTGGAAAGACACTCTATTTAAACAGTATGGTCCTGGTCAGTTCACTGGAAAGACACTCTATTTGAACAGTATGGTCCTGGTCACTTCACTGGAAACAGTATGGTCCTGGTCAGTTCACTGGAAAGACACTCTATTTAAACAGTATGGTCCTGGTCAGTTTACTGGAAAGACACTCTATTTAAACAGTATGGTCCTGGTCAGTTCACTGGAAACAGTATGGTCCTGGTCAGTCCAATGGAAAGACACTATTTAAACAGAATGATCCTGGTCAGTTCACTGGACAGACACTCTATTTGAACAGCATGGTCCTGGTCACTTCACTGGAAACAGTATGGTCCTGGTCAGTTCACTGGAAAGACACTCTATTTAAACAGTATGGTCCTGGTCAGTTCACTGGAAAGACACTCTATTTGAACAGTATGATCCTGGTCAGTTCACTGGACAGACACTCTATTTAAACAGTATGGTCCTGGTCAGTTCACTGGAAACAGTATGGTCCTGGTCAGTTCACTGGAAAGACACTCTATTTAAACAGTATGGTCCTGGTCAGTTCACTGGAAAGACACTCTATTTAAACAGTATGATCCTGGTCAGTTCACTGGAAAGACACTCTATTTAAACAGTATGGTCCTGGTCAGTTCACTGGAAAGACAATCTATTTAAACAGTATGATCCTGGTCAGTTCACTGGAAAGACACTATTTAAACAGTATGGTCCTGGTCAATTCACTGGAAAGACACTGTATTTAAACAATATGATCCTGGTCAGTTCACTGGAAAAACACTATTTAGACAGTGTGATCCTGGTCAGTTCACTGGAAACAGTATGGTCCTGGTCAGTCCAATGGAAAGACACTATTGAAACAGAATGATCCTGGTCAGTTCACTGGAAAGACACTCTATTTAAACAGTATGGTCCTGGTCAGTTCACTGGAAATACACTCTTTTTAAACAGTATGATCCTGGTCAGTTCACTGGAAACAGTATGGTCCTGGTCAGTCCAATGGAAAGACACTATTTAAACAGAATGATCCTGGTCAGTACACTGGACAGACACTCTATTTGAACAGTATGGTCCTGGTCACTTCACTGGAAACAGTATGGTCCTGGTCAGTTCACTGGAAAGACACTCTATTTAAACAGTATGGTCCTGGTCAGTTCACTGGAAAGACACTCTATTTGAACAGTATGGTCCTGGTCACTTCACTGGAAACAGTATGGTCCTGGTCAGTTCACTGGAAAGACACTCTATTTGTACAGTATGGTCCTGGTCACTTCACTGGAAACAGTATGGTCCTGGTCAGTTCACTGGAAAGACACTCTATTTAAACAGTATGGTCCTGGTCTGTTCACTGGAAAGACACTCTATTTGAACAGTATGATCCAGGTTAGTTTACTGGACAGACACTCTATTTATACAGTATGGTCCTGGTCAATTCACTGGAAAGACACTGTATTTAAACAATATGATCCTGGTCAGTTCACTGGAAAAACACTATTTAGACAGTGTGATCCTGGTCAGTTCACTGGAAACAGTATGGTCCTGGTCAGTCCAATGGAAAGACACTATTTAAACAGAATGATCCTGGTCAGTTCACTGGACAGACACTCTATTTGAACAGTATGGTCCTGGTCACTTCACTGGAAACAGTATGGTCCTGGTCAGTTCACTGGAAAGACACTCTATTTAAACAGTATGGTCCTGGTCAGTTCACTGGAAAGACACTCTATTTGAACAGTATGGTCCTGGTCACTTCACTGGAAACAGTATGGTCCTGGTCAGTTCACTGGAAAGACACTCTATTTGAACAGTATGGTCCTGGTCACTTCACTGGAAACAGTATGGTCCTGGTCAGTTCACTGGAAAGACACTCTATTTAAACAGTATGGTCCTGGTCTGTTCACTGGAAAGACACTCTATTTGAACAGTATGATCCTGGTTAGTTTACTGGACAGACACTCTATTTAAACAGTATGGTCCTGGTCAGTTCACTGGAAACAGTATGGTCCTGGTCAGTTCACTGGAAAGACACTCTATTTAAACAGTATGGTCCTGGTCAGTTCACTGGAAAGACACTCTATTTAAACAGTATGGTCCTGGTCAGTTCACTGGAAAGACACTCTATTTAAACAGTATGGTCCTGATCAGTTCACTGGAAAGACACTCTATTTAAACAGTATGGTCCTGGTCAGTTCACTGGAAAGACACTGTATTTAAACAGTATGGTCCTGGTCAGTTCACTGGAAAGACACTCTATTTAAACAGTATGATCCTGGTCAGTTCACTGGAAAGACACTCTATTTAAACAGTATGGTCCTGGTCAGTTCACTGGACAGACACTCAATTTAAACAGTATGATCCTGGTCAGTTCACTGGAAACAGTATGGTCCTGGTCAGTCCAATGGAAAGACACTATTTAAACAGAATGATCCTGGTCAGTTCACTGGACAGACACTCTATTTGAACAGTATGGTCCTGGTCACTTCACTGGAAACAGTATGGTCCTGGTCAGTTCACTGGAAAGACACTCTATTTAAACAGTATGGTCCTGGTCAGTTCACTGGAAAGACACTCTATTTGAACAGTATGATCCTGGTCACTTCACTGGAAACAGTATGGTCCTGGTCAGTTCACTGGAAAGACACTCTATTTGAACAGTATGGTCCTGGTCACTTCACTGGAAACAGTATGGTCCTGGTCAGTTCACTGGAAAGACACTCTATTTAAACAGTATGGTCCTGGTCAGTTCACTGGAAAGACACTCTATTTGAACAGTATGATCCTGGTTAGTTTACTGGACAGACACTCTATTTAAACAGTATGGTCCTGGTCAGTTCACTGGAAACAGTATGGTCCTGGTCAGTTCACTGGAAAGACACTCTATTTAAACAGTATGGTCCTGGTCAGTTCACTGGAAAGACACTCTATTTAAACAGTATGGTCCTGGTCAGTTCACTGGAAAGACACTCTATTTAAACAGTATGGTCCTGGTCAGTTCACTGGAAAGACACTGTATTTAAACAGTATGGTCCTGGTCAGTTCACTGGAAAGACACTCTATTTAAACAGTATGATCCTGGTCAGTTCACTGGACAGACACTCTATTTAAACAGTATGATCCTGGTCAGTTCACTGGAAACAGTATGGTCCTGGTCAGTCCAATGGAAAGACACTATTTAAACAGAATGATCCTGGTCAGTTCACTGGACAGACACTCTATTTGAACAGTATGGTCCTGGTCACTTCACTGGAAACAGTATGGTCCTGGTCAGTTCACTGGAAAGACACTCTATTTAAACAGTATGGTCCTGGTCAGTTCACTGGAAAGACACTCTATTTGAACAGTATGGTCCTGGTCACTTCACTGGAAACAGTATGGTCCTGGTCAGTTCACTGGAAAGACACTCTATTTGAACAGTATGGTCCTGGTCACTTCACTGGAAACAGTATGGTCCTGGTCAGTTCACTGGAAATACACTCTATTTAAACAGTATGGTCCTGGTCAGTTCACTGGAAAGACACTCTATTTGAACAGTATGATCCTGGTTAGTTTACTGGACAGACACTCTATTTAAACAGTATGGTCCTGGTCAGTTCACTGGAAACAGTATGGTCCTGGTCAGTTCACTGGAAAGACACTCTATTTAAACAGTATGGTCCTGGTCAGTTCACTGGAAAGACACTCTATTTAAACAGTATGATCCTGGTCAGTTCACTGGAAAGACACTCTATTTAAACAGTATGGTCCTGGTCAGTTCACTGGAAAGACACTCTATTTAAACAGTATGATCCTGGTCAGTTCACTGGAAAGACACTATTTAAACAGTATGGTCCTGGTCAGTTCACTGGAAAGACACTGTATTTAAACAATATGATCCTGGTCAGTTCACTGGAAAGACACTATTTAAACAGTATGATCCTGGTCAGTTCACTGGAAACAGTATGGTCCTGGTCAGTCCAATGGAAAGACACTATTGAAACAGAATGATCCTGGTCAGTTCACTGGAAAGACACTCTATTTAAACAGTATGGTCCTGGTCAGTTCACTGGAAAGACACTCTTTTTAAACAGTATGATCCTGGTCAGTTCACTGGACAGACACTCAATTTAAACAGTATGATCCTGGTCAGTTCACTGGAAACAGTATGGTCCTGGTCAGTCCAATGGAAAGACACTATTTAAACAGAATGATCCTGGTCAGTACACTGGACAGACACTCTATTTGAACAGTATGGTCCTGGTCACTTCACTGGAAACAGTATGGTCCTGGTCAGTTCACTGGAAAGACACTCTATTTAAACAGTATGGTCCTGGTCAGTTCACTGGAAAGACACTCTATTTGAACAGTATGGTCCTGGTCACTTCACTGGAAACAGTATGGTCCTGGTCAGTTCACTGGAAAGACACTCTATTTGAACAGTATGGTCCTGGTCACTTCACTGGAAACAGTATGGTCCTGGTCAGTTCACTGGAAAGACACTCTATTTAAACAGTATGGTCCTGGTCAGTTCACTGGAAAGACACTATTTAAACAGTATGGTCCTGATCAGTTCACTGGAAAGACACTCTATATAAACAGTATGGTCCTTGGTCAGTTCACTGGAAAGACACTGTATTTAAACAGTATGGTCCTGGTCAGTTCATTGGAAAGACACTGTATTTAAACAGTATGGTCCTGGTCAGTTCACTGGAAAGACACTCTATTTAAACAGTATGATCCTGGTCAGTTCACTGGAAAGACACTCTATTTAAACAGTATGGTCCTGGTCAATTCACTGGACAGACACTCAATTTAAACAGTATGATCCTGGTCAGTTCACTGGAAACAGTATGGTCCTGGTCAGTCCAATGGAAAGACACTATTTAAACAGAATGATCCTGGTCAGTTCACTGGACAGACACTCTATTTGAACAGTATGGTCCTGGTCACTTCACTGGAAACAGTATGGTCCTGGTCAGTTCACTGGAAAGACACTCTATTTGAACAGTATGGTCCTGGTCACTTCACTGGAAACAGTATGTTCCTGGTCAGTTCACTGGAAAGACACTCTATTTAAATAGTATGGTCCTGGTCAGTCCAATGGAAAGACACTATTTAAACAGAATGATCCTGGTCAGTTCACTGGACAGACACTCTATTTGAACAGTATGGTCCTGGTCACTTCACTGGAAACAGTATGGTCCTGGTCAGTTCACTGGAAAGACACTCTATTTAAACAGTATGGTCCTGGTCAGTTCACTGGAAAGACACTCTATTTGAACAGTATGATCCTGGTCACTTCACTGGAAACAGTATGGTCCTGGTCAGTTCACTGGAAAGACACTCTATTTGAACAGTATGGTCCTGGTCACTTCACTGGAAACAGTATGGTCCTGGTCAGTTCACTGGAAAGACACTCTATTTAAACAGTATGGTCCTGGTCAGTTCACTGGACAGACACTCTATTTAAACAGTATGATCCTGGTCAGTTCACTGGAAACAGTATGGTCCTGGTCAGTCCAATGGAAAGACACTATTTAAACAGAATGATCCTGGTCAGTTCACTGGACAGACACTCTATTTGAACAGTATGGTCCTGGTCACTTCACTGGTAACAGTATGGTCCTGGTCAGTTCACTGGAAAGACACTCTATTTAAACAGTATGGTCCTGGTCAGTTCACTGGAAAGACACTCTATTTGAA